>NC_059503.1:49615351-49825351 GCF_914767665.1 Harmonia axyridis
TGATGGTTAGAGGAAAAATTTCTTTTTATGAATTACTTATAGTACATTTAGAATGCAACAGGGCCATTGGCGGAATAAAATAATGTTTAATTTGGTGAGGGCATTTCTCTATGACTTTTCTATTGTCTAGAGATAAAATATTTCCATCTTCTAATAATTTCAAATCTGAATAAGGAACTGATGTTGTTCTGGTACAATTTTCTTTATGGGTTTTCAAAACGTTGATGAGGCATCTTGGAGGTTTCTTCATGGATTCTTGATTACATAGGAAGTCCTTTTCAACTGGATGACATTCACTTGTCGACCATTGTAATATTTCTTCTTGAGATAGCAAATAGGAATCGGTGTAAGGAAGGGTTTCATTATTTTGTGATAGGAAGTAAAACTTATACAACTCGTATTCCTTTTCATAAATAGTTGGAATCGATATTAAGAACAATAACATCTTGTTTTTGAAAATAACTTTCGTATAACAAAGTTGATAATAATCCTTCAAATGATGAACAGGGATTATCGTAACATTTTTTATTAATTCAGAAAATTGATTGTAAGGCAGAATAGATTCGTGTAAAAGATGTAATCTAGCAAAACTGACTGCCGTTTGAATTTCATCAATAGTATTTTTAATATCTTTAATTTGAAATGTCATAAGATGCATTTGTTCGACTTCTTGGAGTGCAGGTACAATTTGTATTAATTTCAAATTTTCAGTTATTTTTTGAAATTTATCGTAATATTTATTCTTTAAGTCATTAACTACAGTAGCAATATTCTTTTGATTCCTCATGAGTATTTTCTCATTTTTCTTTATGCCATCAAAATAATTCTTAAATAATTCCTCATCATCTGAATCTAAAGTTCCGAATAAAATCTTTGATATTTTTCCACCGAGATTAATAAGTCCTCTTTTTGTTTTTATATTTTCATTTAATAATTCTTCAAGGGCCTTGATATTCAATTCATTGGAATGTCGTAAATATTTAAAATTCGCTGTTTGTGCAAAACCTAGTGGTTCTTTTCTAATATTCTCAATTTCTTTCTGATATTCGCTAATTACTTTTTCAATCTTACTTAAATCAATATGATATATTAATTGCAAATTTCTATTTGTAATAAATGCTCTTCCAAGTTGTATAGGTAAAATATTATTTTCAATAGGAATAATTTCTAAGGTAAATGATTCTATGATAATCTCAAGTAGTGTGAGTGTCACGATGAAATAATTCATTTTCAATCTGAAATAAAAATTAAAATTTACTTTTTCCGTTGTTTCAGAATTTTTTTATGATAAATATGCTTATTTTTATCGTCTTGAATACGATGTGAATCAATTTCTTTCGCATTTATCTTTTTGTATGCAGGATCAAGTTTTCTTGTGATTGGGGCTTTGATATAGGTCGGGTTTTTATTAAGAGGGTGATCTTCTTTCGCACGTCTCTTATAATTCGTTTTTTCTAAACGATTTAATTGTTTATCTCGTTGTCTTTCTATTTGTTTCGTGATGTCCTTCAAATTTTCAATATAATTTTCTACATAATTTTGAACTTGTTCGTTATGCGTACGTTCAATAGGTAATGAGTAATTTAAGTCTGCCTTAATAATTTGCATGGGGGTCATTTCTAAACTTGAGTGATTTGAATTATTATAGCTTAATAAAGCTTGAGCTAATTTATTTTGAAAAGTACTGTTTTTACTTTCAATAGTTCGTAATTGTTCTATAAGTGTTGAATGAAATCGTTCCACTAAAGCATTCGAATTTGGGTTGTAATTTGTAATGTAATGAATTTCGATTTTATGCACTTTACATAGATCTTGTACAACATTATTTTTAAATTCAATACCGTTGTCACATGTTATTCTATTAGGTATACCATAATGGCTGAAATAAATTATTAATTTGTCTACAATTTCTAATCCGTTCTTTTGAAGTAATGGATAACATTGTCCAAATCTAGAAAATGAATCTATTATACTTAAACAGTATGTTTGACCAAATCGTATTGTATCACAATAAAGATGAGAAAAGGGTTTAGAATCAACAGGATTAGGTTTATATTGTAATTGAATTGGAGTTCTTTCATATTCGGCCAATAAAATTTCCGTTTCAAACTAATAAGATTTTCTCTTAATCCTCGATGTATCGTTTTGGTTTCATGATACTGACGGATTCTAAGCTGTCTTTCATCTATATCTTCCACATCTTCTAACAGAATTCTTGAAATTTTTAAATCAAAACTCTTGTAATCAAATTTCTCTTGCAAGATTCGTATAAGCGGTTTTTCTAATTCTGGTGATTTGAAAAATAATGTATAGGAACTTTTTGGTTTAATATATTCTTTTATAAATTTGTATAAATCGCTTTCGATTGAATTTATGGAAACAATAAATCTGAGTTTTTCTCCGAATAGTTTAATTTTTATAACATTATAATTAGATGCAGTTTTGAATATTATTTGTAAATTAGATGAGTTAATACTTCTTTCTGTATAAGGTATTTCGAAAATTGGATTTTCAATATTGCAATGAATAGTTATATTGTCGTGAATAATAACATTTTGAGTTTCGAAGTCAATTATATCATCTTCAATTTCATTAGTAAATTCATCATTATCATTATTTTCGTATTCACTCGCATTTAATAATTCTAAGCATTCATCAAGTTCTTCGTCAGTAACTTGATTAATCACTGAAACTAAATTATCTTCAATACCATTTAAATCTTCAATACCATTTAAATCTTCAATACAATTTAAATCTTCAATTTCATTCAAATCATCTATTTGGGAATTCAATGTTTCAATTTGATTTTTTTCATTATCAGATTCTAAAATAATTCTACTCAATGGGTAAGCACATTCTTTATTAGTTGAGAAAAATCGTGAATTGCATACTTGCTTTCTTCTGAATATAGGATCAAGGTTGCGAATAATCGGTGCTTTGATAACAGTTGGGTTTGTATTACAATAGGAGTAATTGAACGGTTCGTGACCTACGTAACTTGATTGAAATTGTATGGGAGAACGTTTGAATTTTCTTTTTCGATAAATATCATGGGGAATTTTATGGGAATTTCTATTATTCGAAAATTCTTTATTTATTTTCTTCCTTAAGTATTTTCGTTTTGGATCACTAGAAATATCCGTATAATTATGATCATTTACATCTTCTATCGATTTATGAATCAAAACATTATCATCTTTTTGTTCAATAGTATTTAATAATTCAGAGGGTTTATCTGATTTTTCTTCCGTGACTTTATTATTTTCAATTTCATTGGTTTCGCTTTTATTGGAATCATTAGTTATATCGCATTTGGAAAATACGTATTCAATGTTATTCATTTCTATAGATTTCGACAATTGACTATTTATTTCCGGTTTGGGATTATTACTGTCAATAGTTTTTTCATTTAATTTTCTAAAATCACTTGCAATACGCAGTTTCTGTTTTTGTGATAAATCTTTCTTTTTAGTTTCTAGATGATTAAGGTCTACTGGTAATTTAATAGGATTTTGATTTGTATTATCTAGGGTATGCTTCATGTCAATTCGTTTTCTAAAGTAGGGTCCTGAAAATTTTGTTTGGAAGTCGAAGGTTTCGAATAAAAATCTCTATCATGATTATTATAATTAAATCTATCAAAGGATTCATTATTAGGATTTGATCCTATTTGAGTTAATTCTTCAAAAGTAAAATGTGGTTCATTAGAAACGCGTTCATTAAAAAATTTCTTTTGGGGATTCGTTGGGAATTGCGTCGAATAATTTGGACGTTTTTGGGGGTAAACTCTTGTTTGTACTGACATTTTTTCTGGTGGTGTATTAATTCTTTGGTTGGGATTTGGTTTGAAAACATTAGTATTAGTATTAGTATGTCCAAAAACTTGTTTGTTTGAGGGATAGTATCTATTCACAGGTCTTTGATTAAACTGAATAGGTTGTGAGGGGAAATTTGAATTTGAATTCGAATTATAATTATTATTCGATCTAAAATGATAATTATTAGGAATATAATTTGATCTATAATTATTTGTTCTCGTATTGGGATTATTTCTGAAATTATTTTTTTCAGGGCGTGTTTGAAATTTGTGTCTTCTGCTTTTATCGAGTAAATCATATTGAGCTAAATTCGATATATAATCTTTAACTGCATTTACTGTTCCGTCAAAATTCAAAGCATTATTTGTTATTAAATAAGTCCTCAATTCTATTGGGGCATTTGATATAAGAACTGTTTTACAAATCTTTAAAATATTAGTTTTATATAATTGTTTTTCTGGATCTGGCATGGGATCCGCGTCAATTCTATAATTTATTCTTATCTTTAAGGAAATTATCTTATCAATAAAATCTATTATATCTTCATTATGTGATTTATTCAAAAATTGTAATTTGTGTATCAATACATCTAAATTGATTTGATCGCCAAATTTAATCTGTAAGAATCTCTTTAGAGAATTCCAATCATCAGGAATATCGGAAGTTGCTACCTCAGCTAACGCTCTTCCTACTAATTTACTTTTAACAACTGATAAACAATAACTTTTTACTATATTTTGTTCATTTGTGAACATCCTTAAATATTCTTCTGTACTTTTTATAAAAGAATGTAATTCATTCTCCACTCCTGAAAATCTTGGCAAAAGCATCCCGAACTTTTCCGGTAATGTTAAGTTTATATTTTCTAATGCCATTTTTACTGTTTGCGCTTTACGGCCTTTAAAATGTTTTATTGAAGTAATCTTGAATTAAAATTGGTAATCGGTTTTTTAAATGAGTAACCTAGAAAAAACTCTTATGTCGGTTTTTTAAAGAAACCTAGGAAAAACTGTTCTACAAGTTTTACACTCAAAACTTTGGGAAAAGGGTGACTATTTTTTGTCCAGAATAGGGTAAACTGGGAGTCAATAACGGGTAGGATTGCTAACCTTTTTTGTTTCGTATTCCTTGTAGTGAAGTCGTCTTGGGCGCTACTCCAAAGATCAGGGGTAGGATTCTGTAACTTTCGTTATCATAGCAAACGAAAGCGATAACGTTACGAAGCGAAGCGAATGCGGTATTCTGTAAGCGTCTTTTTCTTTATCGTTTCGTTATCTTTACGCTTTTAGTTTCGTTGTCGGAGCTTACCGACTTTACACGAAGGAACATTGGCAACGTTGCAAATAAGTAGACATTTAAGCTACTGTAGGATTCTGCAGGTTTTGACCATAGACCTAATATCATTATGATATTAGGTCTATGGTTTTGACATATGAGGTACCTGAGATAATCTCTAATAAGAGCAATGAGATAAGAGTCCCTTTTATGGACTCTAGCTGTAATGTCCTTTGAATAATCCACAGTATTTAACTTGAGTATTGTCAGAAATTATATTTTGATTTATGACTCTCATTGGAAGTTACTTAACAAAGGGTTTCATACCATTTTAAACTGTTTAGTTTATCATTAAGAATGAATTAGCTAATTGAATACAGCACCTGAATGCAAATATTGAGTATTACAAAAAGTCTTATTTGAGCACTGGAAGAAATTCGAAATGGAACCTCGTTCAATGGATTATAATTTAAAACCTTCATTCTTATTCAAGTTACAAAACCTACCCATACTACAAAATAAGTTCGGGGAGTCAACTAATAGTGTGTATAGGTATAAAGAAATATTCATCATGTTTTCAATGATTCTGATCATCGACGAGGAAATCTCAAGAAGAGTTCGTCTAACTCTTACAAGAGAGGAGAATAGATTTCTTCGAGATAGAAGTGATCCATTTAACTTAACGGATGAGAGATTCATAGACGTTTTCCGTTTGTCGAAACATTTAGTTCACGTTCTATTTGATGAATTGAAACCATTTATGGATAATTATTGGAGGAACACGAGAACGCCATTTGAACAGCGAATATTGATAACTCTGAGATTTTTTGCCAGTGGAAATTACCGACGCGGTATTGGACAAGAATATTTGCTAGCAGTAAGTCAACCCATGGTCAGTCGTTGTGTTAGTGAAGTGACTAAATTGATTAACCATGTATTCCAAGGAAGAATTAAATTCCCTAATGATTCTGAGAAGACCCAAAATAAAGGGAAATTTTTTGAAAAATGTGGAATACCAGGATGCTATTCTTAATTATCACAAAAAACAAATTTTAAGCACTCGAAGAAAATCTGACTGGAACCTCGTTCAACAGAGAAAAGCACTTGAAGATATTTCGAAATTAAAAAGGAACCTTATCTGTCGAATCAATTGGGTACTCCACTTTCACGCATAAAAGTTGTCCTACTCCATCGTTCTTTTTTTTCTTCTTCTTTTCTTGAAGATAACTTTCATAACGCAATTTCTCAATAATTAATAGAATGAATTTCAAACTTAATATTAAGAATTGTGATATTGTGAAGCAAAACATTCAAAATTATAACCTCGAAATCGAAATCATTCAAGTGTCATAATATGACGCTTAAGACTTGGTCACGTGGTAAAAGTAAACCAATCAAAAACGTCGTCGGACTTTTCGTAATGACAACGAACCCTAAAATGTTTCGTTATCGTCATGAGGTCGTTCTTTGCTTCGGCAAACACGACTATTGCCGAATCCCTTTACAGAATACCGAACCGAGCAAAACTGTCGTTTCGTCACGTTTTCGCTTCGCTTTGCCGTTACAGAATCCCACCACAGGGCTTCTTGGCTTCCTTCTCAGGGTTGCTTCTCACCTTAACAGTTGAAACTGATAGTCGAAAGAAAGTTTTTGTTTTGTCACTTCTACGACCGGCACAATATTTCAGATAATACGTCGCGTTTTTCTCGTCGCGCTATTATTTCCGAAATATTTAAAGAGATCCCATCCTCGTCGCCAATTATGTTTTTGAGATGGAAAACCTTGTTTTTAAAAAAAAACTTTATTTACAAGAAAAAGACGAAAGGTACAATCATTGACTGACTATTGACTGATCTATTATTGACTGGTTATTATTGACTGACTAAAAAACAATGCATCTGAGAATTTATAACATTACTTATCTCTAATGCAAAATGTGGCGTGATCCTAAGCGTCACACAAAGAATAGCTAAAATAGCAAAATTACATTGTAAGAACAAAGGATGTATTATAGTTACAATAGGCATTCATTCCACCCACATTATCCCGTGTTTGAGATTGATGAGTTAACAATATTTTATCATGAAATATAAAGTAATAAATGAAGATTCGAAAATAGGTCGTATGATCAGAATGGGGTCGTATTATGTAATTATATATATATAAATAATATCAGTAACTGTTTAGTTTCCATGCGTTCTACCGTTGTAAAATCCCGCCCAGTTTCCCTTCTTATCTCTTCGTTCCTGATATGTTGCAATCTGGAAACTCTACAAGATCTTATCGAAATGTCCATCTCTAATTTGTCTATGGTCTTTTTTTTTTTTCTGGAAGTTGCCAGCATTCACAGCCATAAGTTAAAATAGATTCTACAACTGTTGTGTAGATTGTTGCCTCTGATATTGAAACCTTTTTTTTTTCGTTTCAGTAGCCGTTCAGTTGTTTATAGATAGAGTTGAGTAGGGGTGGAGGAGTCTCGATAGAAATGGCCCCCATTAATTGGGGATCTTATATGTTAGATGATATCATAGTTCTCCAGTCGCATACTCCAGGAAGTTTATTTTAATTGGGGTCGGATCTTGTATATTCTCAAAATTTAAATATGTATGTCGTAAAAAGATTTACCCAGATTTTTTCCTAATTAGGATGTCTACTAGCTGTTCTTTCGATCCTATTCTTGGGGCATCCTTTCTGCTGTGTAGTAATTTTCAACTCGGTATTTCTCAGAGTAACTAACGCTAAAAGATTACATATATCATGCTGTTACAATCATTACGTGTTCTTCAATTAACGGAAACTCTAGAGCCCGTAAGCAATCAGAGGTCTCCCCAAAGGACGTAGTTAATATCACACAATCTACTTCTACGAAAGATGAAAAAAAAACTCCTCTCCTGACCTATCTAGCTGCCGGTATCACTAGGCAACAACAGTACCTAGAAGTGAAGGGAATCCAATATGCTGATGTCATCATCAAAATGACATCACACCGAATAAATAAGTCAAAATCATTATTTTGATCCGTATCTGATAGAACGCTCGAGCTATTCGGATTCTGAAGAGTTTTTATGTCAAAATAGACGACGTAATATCCCCACCAGACAAATGGAAGCAGGAGTGCCTCAAGGTTCAGTTCTAAGCCCAAAATCAACAACATCTGCATATGCAACGCCCCAAAAAGGTCAAGGAATATGCTAGCTCTATACGCAGATGATAGATGTCATTTACAGAATAGTGATCGCAGCACTAGATGATTTATATATTACAGACGAATGTTTCATTAAGTGAAAGATTCAAATGAAATGACTAAACCTGCATAGTCAACTGTGCGATTGTATTTTTCTTCCTGTTAATTTCTAGCTGTTTGCGGAACCAATTATCAAATATATTGGGACTGCATGCAAATAAAAAAAACAAACAAAAAACAAATAATAATTCAAACTCTATGGATGGCAATCAATGGCATTCAATGTATGAAATTAGTATACTAAGCCCTACCTCATTCAGAGTATGGAACGTACTACGCTGATTGGTCGAAACCGCGAGTATATATATATGTATACGAGGACATTTTCGAGGAATTAAGTGAGTGAATTAGAGAGAAGTGGTAGACGTTGTAAAGTGAAGGTTGCGCAGCGAGGTGCGCAAAGAGTGAGTGAGTGAACACGTGGTGAAACACGTGGTAGCAAAAAGTGAGAGAGTGAACACGTGGTAAAACACGTGGTAATTGAGTCGTTAAGTGAATGCTGTGTTCCGTTACGGCTCAAGAAGTTTTTAAGTACTTTTCAGTACTAGTTATCAGTGAAAAAAAAAAAAAAATAAATAAAAAATGGAGAACAAGGTGACCAGACCAATCACAAATGAGGATATTCTGGGTTTTATGGCTGAAATACGGGAGTTGAGAGAGACAGTAGCTGCCCTCAGCCGTAGAAATACGCAACTTGAAACATTGCTCACGCAATGTTCAAGCATAGGCCACGCCCCCTCAGGAACAACTTCGACAAATGAGGAGGCGACAACCGAGATGGAAGTCGACCATCAGATCCAGGGGAACAACAAAGCAGATGAAAAAGTCTCAAACGACGAGGATGACGAGGAATTCCAACTCGTCAGTAGAAAAAAGAAAAGGAGGACTGAGGCGCCGGTATCACCCAAACCGGCTGCTGCGGATGAGAAAAAGACGAGAGTTCCGCCTATTATCCTGCGGACCAAGGAAAATTGGTCGCAGATAATACGGTTCCTCAAAGAGTGCGGAATAAATATTCTGAGGAGTCAGAATATTAAAGATGGGGTCAGAATACAACCCGCTGGAGCCGACGATTATCGGAGAATCACCAAAATCTTCGACCAGAAAGATCTCCCGTATCACTCTTTCTCCCTTCCTGAGGAGAAAGTTCTAAAAGTGGTATTGAGGGGAATACCTGAAACGGTTGAGATGACAACCGTCGAAGAGGACTTGAAGAAACAAGGCTTCCACCCAACGGGAGCCTTTAGGATGAAAAGCGGCAAAGGAAGAAAGCCAACCCCCCTGGTTCTAGTCCATTTGCCGCGAGACGAAAGTCGTATTTACGACATAAAAACTGCCGCTGATGTCTGCGTTAAGGTGGAAACATTACGCAGAAAACCCGGTCTGGGCCAATGCCATAGGTGCCAGAAATTCGGGCATGCGGCAAATAGATGCAACGCACCAAGGAAATGCGTTGCCTGCGCAGAGGACCACAATGGGGTGACGAAGTGCCCCAAGGACAAAAAGAGCCCGGCGAAATGCGCTCTATGTAATGGCCCTCATCCGGCCAATTACAAGGGATGCCCCCTCAATCCCTCGAAGGGAAATCCGACGGTTTCCTTTTCAAAGCCGGCCGTCTCACAGAAAGATCAGGCCAAACCCATTTCGGCACCAAAAAGGACGGTTCCTGCCAAAGTAGAGCAGAAACCCGAGAAGAAGACCCTGAAGGAAAAGAATCCAGCGTTCAAAACGAAGAAGACGGCGAAAAAATCGCCTAAGAAAATTTCTCCGAAAAAGGCAGAAATTGAAAACCTCATGGCCACATTCCAGGTCATGATGAACCAGATGATCAAACTTCTGGAATAGCACTGGAGTACAGAAGGAAGCCAAAATCTCTGGAGATAGCCGTCTGGAATGCAGACGGCATCACCAATAAAAAGGACGAGTTCGAAGACTTCTTGAACAGGCATGAAGTAGATGTAGCACTGGTGTGTGAAACCCACCTCAAACCATGCCTCTCTCTGAAAATCCGCAACTACCAGACCTATCGTAGGGACCGGAATGACGAGAGAAAAGGTGGAACAGCCATCTTGATCAAGAAGTCTATTGCTCATTCGGAAATAGATCTACCCGATCTTCAGCATCTGGAAGCCAACGCAATAACCGTGTACACCAACTCCGGTGACATAAGATTGATTGCCGCTTATAATAGACCGGGCCGAAAACTACTCAATGAGGACCTGAGGCGTGTTTTCGATCCCAGAACTCCGACACTGATGGCAGGCGATCTGAACGCCAAGCATCCAGCATGGCATAGCAGAATCACAAATGCTAGTGGAAGAACACTGAACGATTTTGCGGACAATAACCAAGAAATCGTAATAGATGCACCGAATGAGCCAACTCATTACGGACCGATAGGTCGCCCGGATGTATTGGACATCGCGATGTTCAAGAGCATCCCATTAGTTCATCGGATCACAGCCATATCTGAGCTAAGTTCCGATCATAATCCTTTTCTGGTTCATCTTGGAGATGAATTCGACGTGGATCCGCCAAAAACCAAGTCATGGACAGACTGGCAGGTTTTCAAGGAACAAATGACGACGAATATGGGTCCACTTAGACTCATATATGACTCCAAGGAACTGGACTCAGCCGTCGAGTCCCTCACGAAGATCATCAAAACGTCATTGGACGGTTCAACACGAACTTCTTCTTTGCCTAGTCAGAAGAACTCGATCCCAGAAGACATCAAGGAGCTTATCAGGGAGAAGCATAGAGCGAGGCGTAGAGCTCAGAACACACTCAGCCCTGAGGACCGTCGAGTGTTCAATCAGCTCAACGCTAGAGTCAAGGAGGCTCTCAGAAAGGTCCGGAATGATCGTTGGGAAGAGAAATTAATATCTCTTTCCACAGAAGACAACAGTGTTTGGCGGATGGCCAAAGCACTGCGCTCAGATAGAAAACCAACCCCACCGATTCACGGTTTACAAGGAATGGTATATAGTACAGAAGAAAAGGCTGAAGCTTTCGCGGATAACCTCGAAAGCCAATGCAGTTGTACCTACAACTATGCGGATTTGGACCACATCGAGGACGTCAACCGCAAAGTGAGAAGAGACCTGAAAAAGGAATCAACGGAAGCTATTGGTTTCGCAACCGTTCAGGAAATCCAGAACACTATTATGTCGAGTAAAGTGAAAACGGCACCAGGACCAGACGGCATCACTAACTTGACGTTGCGAAACCTCCCTCGAAAAGCCTTAGTAGCATTGACGAATATAGTCAATGCTACGCTACGACTAAGGTACTTCCCGAAGGAATGGAAGAAAGCCAACGTGGTTTCAATCCACAAGGCCGGCAAAGATGCTAAATTCCCGCAGAACTACCGTCCTATCAGTCTTCTCTCGTGCATAGGGAAGATTACGGAAGCGGTCATTCTGAAAAGACTGAAGACAATAACAGAAGAAAAGAAGATTATACAGTTGGAACAGTTCGGTTTTCAAAGCCAACACTCCACTGTGCAACAGGTGCTCCGAGTAGTGGAACAAATTACGGATGGATATAACCGCAAACAAGTCACAGGGGCTGTGTTCTTGGATGTGGCGAAAGCGTTTGATAAAGTATGGCACAAAGGATTGCTATACAAACTGCTCGCGGCCGGATTTCCACTCTCCATGGTCCAACTTCTAGCTTCTTACTTGCATTCTCGCAAGTTTAGAGCCAGAGTTGACGGAGTATTGTCTTCAGAGAGGTCTCTTTCAGCCGGAGTTCCGCAAGGATCTCTGCTGTCTCCAATATTATTTACAATATATGTATCCGACATGCCAAAAACGGTGAAAACCTCCATGGCACTGTACGCTGACGACACCGCCATTCTTGCCAGTTCATGGTGTCCCAAAATGGCAACGAAGTATCTACAGAAAGCCATCTATAGACTTCAATCCTGGTTTGCTCGATGGAGAATCGAAGTAAACCCTGAGAAGAGCGAAGCCGTTCTTTTCAGTCGAAAGAAAAAAGATCCCATAGGACATGTCGTAATGTTCGGTAGGAGGATCGAATGGAAAGACGAGGCCAAGTATCTGGGAGTGATACTTGACAAGAAGCTTACTTGGAAACAACACGTCACATCAGCTGTGACGAAGGGAAAGACAGCAGCGGCAGCGTTGCAACCGCTACTTTGCAAAAGCAGCAAAATGTCTCTTTCCAACAAGCTTCTTCTCTATAAGTCCACCATTCGGCCGGTCATGTCTTACGCATGCCCGGCTTGGGGATACGCCGCAAAGACGCATCTGCAGGGACTTCAAGTCGTGCAGAGTACGATCCTGAGACGGGCCGTAAATGCACCATGGTTTGTCAGCAACGTACGGATACATGAAGACCTGCATATACCATTCTTAGACGACCATTTAATAGATCTGAGCGTGAAGACCTTCAACAAAATGAAAAATCACGCAAACCCTCTTATAAGGAAGGCTTGCGACTATGATGAAAAAGCCCCTAGGAAACACAAAAGACCGAAGATGGCACTTCCCTAGGAAGTGTGTATTAGAGCCAAACCCTTACTGGCACAGAGATTGTGTAATAATTAATTACACAAACCTTCTGAAGTGGCATACTGCCATCTGCTAGAGCAGACCAAATTAGCTCACCAGAGGTAAATCATATTGAGACTGAGCAGTAAAAGGCTAATAGCCTGACTGCAAAAGAGAACGAAGTTCCAAGTTCCAAGTTTCGAGGAATTACCCGGTCTGGGCCAATGCCATAGGTGCCAGAAATTCGGGCATGCGGCAAATAGATGCAACGCACCAAGGAAATGCGTTGCCTGCGCAGAGGACCACAATGGGGTGACGAAGTGCCCCAAGGATAAAAAGAGCCCGGCGAAATGCGCTCTATGTAATGGCCCTCATCCGGCCAATTACAAGGGATGCCCCCTCAATCCCTCAAAGGGAAATCCGACGGTTTCCTTTTCAAAGCCGGCCGTCTCACAGAAAGATCAGGCCAAACCCATTTCGGCACCAAAAAGGACGGTTCCTGCCAAAGTAGAGCAGAAACCCGAGAAGAAGACCCCGAAGGAAAAGAATCCAGCGTTCAAAACGAAGAAGACGGCGAAAAAATCGCCTAAGAAAATTTCTCCGAAAAAGGCAGAAATTGAAAAACTCATGGCCACATTCCAGGTCATGATGAACCAGATGATCAAACTTCTGGAATAGCACTGGAGTACAGAAGGAAGCCAAAATCTCTGGAGATAGCGGTCTGGAATGCAGACGGCATCACCAATAAAAAGGACGAGTTCGAAGACTTCTTGAACAGGCATGAAGTGGATGTAGCACTGGTGTGTGAAACCCACCTCAAACCATGCCTCTCTCTGAAAATCCGCAACTACCAGACCTATCGTAGGGACCGGAATGACGAGAGAAAAGGTGGAACAGCCATCTTGATCAAGAAGTCTATTGCTCATTCGGAAATAGAACTACCCGATCTTCAGCATCTGGAAGCCAACGCAATAACCGTGTACACCAACTCCGGTGACATAAGATTGATTGCCGCTTATAATAGACCGGGCCGAAAACTACTCAATGAGGACTTGAGGCGTGTTTTCGATCCCAGAACTCCGACACTGATGGCAGGCGATCTGAACGCCAAGCATCCAGCATGGCATAGCAGAATCACAAATGCTAGTGGAAGAACACTGAACGATTTTGCGGACAATAACCAAGAAATCGTTATAGATGCACCGAATGAGCCAACTCATTACGGACCGATAGGTCGCCCGGATGTATTGGACATCGCGATGTTCAAGAACATCCCATTAGTTCATCGGATCACAGCCATATCTGAGCTGAGTTCCGATCATAATCCTTTTTTGGTTCATCTTGGAGATGAATTCGACGTGGATCCGCCAAAAACCAAGTCATGGACAGACTGGCAGTTTTTCAAGGAACAAATGACGACGAATATGGGTCCACTTAGACTCATATATGACTCCAAGGAACTGGACTCAGCCGTCGAGTCCCTCACGAAAATCATCAAAACGTCATTGGACGGTTCAACACGAATTTCTTCTTTGCCTAGTCAGAAGAACTCGATCCCAGAAGACATCAAGGAGCTTATCAGGGAGAAGCATAGAGCGAGGCGTAGAGCTCAGAACACACTCAGCCCTGAGGACCGTCGAGTGTTCAATCAGCTCAACGCTAGAGTCAAGGAGGCTCTCAGAAAGGTCCGGAATGATCGTTGGGAAGAGAAATTAATCTCTCTTTCCACAGAAGACAACAGTGTTTGGCGGATGGCCAAAGCACTGCGCTCAGATAGAAAACCAACCCCACCGATTCACGGTTTACAAGGAATGGTATATAGTCCAGAAGAAAAGGCTGAAGCTTTCGCGGATAACCTCGAAAGCCAATGCAGTTGTACCTACAACTATGCGGATTTGGACCACATCGAGGACGTCAACCGCAAAGTGAGAAGAGACCTGAAAAAGGAATCAACGGAAGCTATTGGTTTCGCAACCGTTCAGGAAATCCAGAACACTATTATGTCGAGTAAAGTGAAAACGGCACCAGGACCAGACGGCATCACTAACTTGACGTTGCGAAACCTCCCTCGAAAAGCCTTAGTAGTATTGACGAATATAGTCAATGCTACGCTACGACTAAGGTACTTTCCGAAGGAATGGAAGAAAGCCAACGTGGTTTCAATCCACAAGGCCGGCAAAGATGCTAAATTCCCGCAGAACTACCGTCCTATCAGTCTTCTCTCGTGCATAGGGAAGATTACGGAAGCGGTCATTCTGAAAAGACTGAAGACAATAACAGAAGAAAAGAAGATTATACAGTTGGAACAGTTCGGTTTTCAAAGCCAACACTCCACTGTGCAACAGGTGCTCCGAGTAGTGGAACAAATCACGGATGGATATAACCGCAAACAAGTCACAGGAGCTGTGTTCTTGGATGTGGCCAAAGCGTTTGATAAAGTATGGCACAAAGGATTGCTATACAAACTGCTCGCGGCCGGATTTCCACTCTCCATGGTCCAACTTCTAGCTTCTTACCTGCATTCTCGCAAGTTTAGAGCCAGAGTTGACGGAGTATTGTCTTCAGAGAGGTCTCTTTCAGCCGGAGTTCCGCAAGGATCTCTGCTGTCTCCAATATTATTCACAATATATGTATCCGACATGCCAAAAACGGTGAAAACCTCCATGGCACTGTACGCTGACGACACCGCCATTCTTGCCAGTTCATGGTGTCCCAAAATGGCAACGAAGTATCTACAGGAAGCCATCTATAGACTTCAATCCTGGTTTGCTCGATGGAGAATCGAAGTAAACCCTGAGAAGAGCGAAGCCGTTCTTTTCAGTCGAAAGAAAAAAGATTCCATAGGACATGTCGTAATGTTCGGTAGGAGGATCGAATGGAAAGACGAGGCCAAGTATCTGGGAGTGATACTTGACAAGAAGCTTACTTGGAAACAACACGTCACATCAGCTGTGACGAAGGGAAAGACAGCAGCGGCAGCGTTGCAACCGCTACTTTGCAAAAGCAGCAAAATGTCTCTTTCCAACAAGCTTCTTCTTTATAAGTCCACCATCCGGCCGGTCATGTCTTACGCATGCCCGGCTTGGGGATACGCCGCAAAGACGCATCTGCAGGGACTTCAAGTCGTGCAGAGTACGATCCTGAGACGGGCCGTAAATGCACCATGGTTTGTCAGCAACGTACGGATACATGAAGACCTGCATATACCATTCTTAGACGACCATTTAATAGATCTGAGCGTGAAGACCTTCAACAAAATGAAAAATCACGCAATTCATCTTATAAGGAAGGCTTGCGACTATGATGAAAAAGCCCCTAGGAAACACAAAAGACCGAAGATGGCACTTCCCTAGGAAGTGTGTATTAGAGCCAAACCCTTACTGGCACTGAGATTGTGTATAATTAGTTACACAAACCTTCTGAAGTGGCATATTGCCACCTGCTAGAGCAGACCAAATTAGCTCACCAGAGGTAAATCATATTGAGACTGAGCAGTAAGAGGCTAATAGCCTGACTGCAAAAGAGAAAGAAGTTCCAAGTTCCAAGTTTCGAGGAATTACCCGGTCTGGGCCAATGCCATAGGTGCCAGAAATTCGGGCATGCGGCAAATAGATGCAACGCACCAAGGAAATGCGTTGCCTGCGCAGAGGACCACAATGGGGTGACGAAGTGCCCCAAGGATAAAAAGAGCCCGGCGAAATGCGCTCTATGTAATGGCCCTCATCCGGCCAATTACAAGGGATGCCCCCTCAATCCCTCAAAGGGAAATCCGACGGTTTCCTTTTCAAAGCCGGCCGTCTCACAGAAAGATCAGGCCAAACCCATTTCGGCACCAAAAAGGACGGTTCCTGCCAAAGTAGAGCAGAAACCCGAGAAGAAGACCCCGAAGGAAAAGAATCCAGCGTTCAAAACGAAGAAGACGGCGAAAAAATCGCCTAAGAAAATTTCTCCGAAAAAGGCAGAAATTGAAACACTCATGGCCACATTCCAGGTCATGATGAACCAGATGATCAAACTTCTGGAATAGCACTGGAGTACAGAAGGAAGCCAAAATCTCTGGAGATAGCGGTCTGGAATGCAGACGGCATCACCAATAAAAAGGACGAGTTCGAAGACTTCTTGAACAGGCATGAAGTGGATGTAGCACTGGTGTGTGAAACCCACCTCAAACCATGCCTCTCTCTGAAAATCCGCAACTACCAGACCTATCGTAGGGACCGGAATGACGAGAGAAAAGGTGGAACAGCCATCTTGATCAAGAAGTCTATTGCTCATTCGGAAATAGATCTACCCGATCTTCAGCATCTGGAAGCCAACGCAATAACCGTGTACACCAACTCCGGTGACATAAGATTGATTGCCGCTTATAATAGACCGGGCCGAAAACTACTCAATGAGGACTTGAGGCGTGTTTTCGATCCCAGAACTCCGACACTGATGGCAGGCGATCTGAACGCCAAGCATCCAGCATGGCATAGCAGAATCACAAATGCTAGTGGAAGAACACTGAACGATTTTGCGGACAATAACCAAGAAATCGTTATAGATGCACCGAATGAGCCAACTCATTACGGACCGATAGGTCGCCCGGATGTATTGGACATCGCGATGTTCAAGAACATCCCATTAGTTCATCGGATCACAGCCATATCTGAGCTGAGTTCCGATCATAATCCTTTTTTGGTTCATCTTGGAGATGAATTCGACGTGGATCCGCCAAAAACCAAGTCATGGACAGACTGGCAGTTTTTCAAGGAACAAATGACGACGAATATGGGTCCACTTAGACTCATATATGACTCCAAGGAACTGGACTCAGCCGTCGAGTCCCTCACGAAAATCATCAAAACGTCATTGGACGGTTCAACACGAATTTCTTCTTTGCCTAGTCAGAAGAACTCGATCCCAGAAGACATCAAGGAGCTTATCAGGGAGAAGCATAGAGCGAGGCGTAGAGCTCAGAACACACTCAGCCCTGAGGACCGTCGAGTGTTCAATCAGCTCAACGCTAGAGTCAAGGAGGCTCTCAGAAAGGTCCGGAATGATCGTTGGGAAGAGAAATTAATCTCGCTTTCCACAGAAGACAACAGTGTTTGGCGGATGGCCAAAGCACTGCGCTCAGATAGAAAACCAACCCCACCGATTCACGGTTTACAAGGAATGGTATATAGTCCAGAAGAAAAGGCTGAAGCTTTCGCGGATAACCTCGAAAGCCAATGCAGTTGTACCTACAACTATGCGGATTTGGACCACATCGAGGACGTCAACTGCAAAGTGAGAAGAGACCTGAAAAAGGAATCAACGGAAGCTATTGGTTTCGCAACCGTTCAGGAAATCCAGAACACTATTATGTCGAGTAAAGTGAAAACGGCACCAGGACCAGACGGCATCACTAACTTGACGTTGCGAAACCTCCCTCGAAAAGCCTTAGTAGTATTGACGAATATAGTCAATGCTACGCTACGACTAAGGTACTTTCCGAAGGAATGGAAGAAAGCCAACGTGGTTTCAATCCACAAGGCCGGCAAAGATGCTAAATTCCCGCAGAACTACCGTCCTATCAGTCTTCTCTCGTGCATAGGGAAGATTACGGAAGCGGTCATTCTGAAAAGACTGAAGACAATAACAGAAGAAAAGAAGATTATACAGTTGGAACAGTTCGGTTTTCAAAGCCAACACTCCACTGTGCAACAGGTGCTCCGAGTAGTGGAACAAATCACGGATGGATATAACCGCAAACAAGTCACAGGAGCTGTGTTCTTGGATGTGGCCAAAGCGTTTGATAAAGTATGGCACAAAGGATTGCTATACAAACTGCTCGCGGACGGATTTCCACTCTCCATGGTCCAACTTCTAGCTTCTTACCTGCATTCTCGCAAGTTTAGAGCCAGAGTTGACGGAGTATTGTCTTCAGAGAGGTCTCTTTCAGCCGGAGTTCCGCAAGGATCTCTGCTGTCTCCAATATTATTCACAATATATGTATCCGACATGCCAAAAACGGTGAAAACCTCCATGGCACTGTACGCTGACGACACCGCCATTCTTGCCAGTTCATGGTGTCCCAGAATGGCAACGAAGTATCTACAGGAAGCCATCTATAGACTTCAATCCTGGTTTGCTCGATGGAGAATCGAAGTAAACCCTGAGAAGAGCGAAGCCGTTCTTTTCAGTCGAAAGAAAAAAGATCCCATAGGACATGTCGTAATGTTCGGTAGGAGGATCGAATGGAAAGACGAGGCCAAGTATCTGGGAGTGATACTTGACAAGAAGCTTACTTGGAAACAACACGTCACATCAGCTGTGACGAAGGGAAAGACAGCAGCGGCAGCGTTGCAACCGCTACTTTGCAAAAGCAGCAAAATGTCTCTTTCCAACAAGCTTCTTCTCTATAAGTCCACCATTCGGCCGGTCATGTCTTACGCATGCCCGGCTTGGGGATACGCCGCAAAGACGCATCTGCAGGGACTTCAAGTCGTGCAGAGTACGATCCTGAGACGGGCCGTAAATGCACCATGGTTTGTCAGCAACGTACGGATACATGAAGACCTGCATATACCATTCTTAGACGACCATTTAATAGATCTGAGCGTGAAGACCTTCAACAAAATGAAAAATCACGCAAACCCTCTTATAAGGAAGGCTTGCGACTATGATGAAAAAGCCCCTAGGAAACACAAAAGACCGAAGATGGCACTTCCCTAGGAAGTGTGTATTAGAGCCAAACCCTTACTGGCACAGAGATAATTACACAAACCTTCTGAAGTGGCATATTGCCACCTGCTAGAGCAGACCAAATTAGCTCACCAGAGGTAAATCATATTGAGACTGAGCAGTAAAAGGCTAATAGCCTGACTGCAAAAGAGAACGAAGTTCCAAGTTTCGAGGAATTATCAAAGCCCAACAATCGTTTTACTCTCCCATATTCCCGTATTATATTATAATGTCTGGTCGCGGTAAAGGTGGAAAAGTTAAGGGTAAGGCAAAGTCTCGTTCCAACCGAGCTGGATTACAATTTCCAGTTGGTCGTATTCATCGTTTATTACGCAAAGGAAATTATGCTGAACGAGTTGGAGCTGGAGCACCCGTCTATCTAGCCGCTGTTATGGAATATCTAGCCGCCGAAGTTTTGGAATTGGCCGGTAACGCAGCACGTGACAACAAGAAAACCAGAATTATTCCCAGACATCTTCAGCTGGCAATCAGAAACGACGAAGAGTTGAACAAATTGCTATCGGGAGTAACTATCGCTCAAGGTGGTGTTTTACCGAATATCCAAGCCGTCCTCTTGCCAAAGAAGACAGAAAAGAAATCATAAATACAATCTGTATGTGAAACGGCCCTTTTCAGGGCCACAATATTTCCTCATTGAAAAGATTTTTTTATCATCTGATCACTTTGGGTATAATAAAATTGCGACAATTTCACGGTCCTACTGACATTCGTAAGTAGGGTAAATGCTCTGATTTTCGACCAAATTAACAAAAACATCGATTTCGGGTACGACTTTTTCACACATAAACTAATCATAAACTAATTTTAAAGGTGTTGATGTTCATCGATTCTTTGGCTAGTTTTAAATAATTTGTCATATAATTTCAAACGTTCTCTTCGCATTCAACCTTCGAAATGTGAAAACAGAGAAAATCTGAATAACATTCGGGTCACGACCATGCCGCAGAGTTCTCGACCATTTTTTTGTTTGTTTTCGACCACTAATAATAGTGGCTGCTCACTTCTCGTCTTCACTTAAAAATTTTATATTTATATCAATCAGATGGATTTCAGATGAGGTAATTGAGTAAGAAACACTGGGAACGTAAAAAAATTATTCTGCAAAAGTTTTCATTTTCTATAAGTATTTCAAAATAGGAACTCATATTAAATAATATTATTTGGTTATTTTGTTCTTAATATCTTTTCAGAAACTAATGAGTATATAAAACACCGACCACAAGTGGTCGAGAATTAAGTATAGTATATCCAAAGTCACTTGGAGGAAGCCAGAATATTTCAATTATATGTTCAAGGGTTGTCCAAGTTTCCAGAAATTCCTTTGGGGCCAGTGAATTTATTGCCTAACAATACTTTCGAATAAACCCCCGGTATTTAGCGGATCGCGGTTTCCATTTCAAAGAGACATCTGGCCGAGCGTTTTTATGGACTAGTTCAAGTGGCTTTGTATATACTATACAATCAAATTGGTTCTCGACCGAGAATAAATGAAAGGTAGAATAAGTATGTTTCAACGTTAATTCAGTGGTCGCAAACTAATATTCAAAAAAAAAAACGAACATGATCCAACAGAAATATATCGGTTGAAATAAACAATTATTGAAATTACATATTGGTTGTCGACCACTTTGGTCGAGAAATAAAAGGTAAAAATTCTCCAATACCAGTTCGCGACTGTCGAATAATATACATTTTCCCACAACTGCTATGAAAAGTAGCGTATTCTTCATAGCTTACTCAATTTCAAAACTATGTATTGCTCATACTGTGGGAAATATTATTTCTCACAGCACTTTGCCCACACCTCGCTTGGTAGACCAATGTAATTGGGCTTTTGAGTCGTTTCTATGGAAACGCAATAAATTCGCGCATACTGTCAACGAAGGCCATTTTAATTTGAATCAAGTCCATTACTTGAATTATTGAAATTTGTGCAGTTGTAGGAAAAGTACAGTGTGCAACATGTGGAGAATGTCCTTTTCTCGCTCGTGTGAACTCGCGAGAAAAGTTGGACTTTCCCCACTTGTTGCACAATATACTATTTCAGCGCGAAAACTTTGACCTATACCCCTACTATGCAAACTATCTTGAAAGGGTAGCAATGGTCGAGAAAACACGTACGGCGGAAATATTTTACACTACAAGATATATTTTATTATTATTTTATCTCAAATCACGGAATGGTCGAGTCGAGAGACACTGACGGTCGGCTAACCAGTGCATTTACCCTATATACAGTGGCTTAGGTAGCTATTAGACCCGGGTCGATCGCAACCCACCGACGAGATAATCGGGTCGAAAGACATAATATAATACAGTGGGAGATCAGGTAAGAAATTTACGAAATCGGTTGTTCTGAATAATGGTCTATTTTCGAATAAAAATGAACAAATTTGTAAAACAGTCCCCCACTATGAACAGTAGGAAAGGACTTATTCTAGTTAACTAGACCTTCAAACTTCGATTTATCGAATCGAATAAATTATCGTATAATTCGATAATTATCGTACCGGTGGCAACGATGGATTTCGGAGTTACTTTCGAGCTACAATTTATTTATTTTGTATTATTCAATAGTTATGTCAACTAATGGGGCTATGTTAATTGGTGCTTTCATCTTTTGAAAATGAAATAAAACAAAAGTAAAAGATAATGAAATCAAACTCAATAAAAAATAACTATACTACGAGGTTGCAACAGGTAAGTCGAGTCCGATTGTTCATTAAATTAGTGGAGAAATGGTGGACTGTATAAGCGACAGCGAAACATATGAAAATGATACTAAAGTCTAAAATTGTGGTTAACATTATAACTTACCTGATGGGCGTCAGGTTAGAAAACATAGCCTCTCCACAGGGCCCTTGGTGCGGGATATACAGGGTGTTTCCTAAACATACGGCAAAAATTCAGGGGGTTGTTCCTTGGACTATTTTAAGCATGTTTTGTCCTTGGATGATTTTTGAAAAACCTCTTTGTTTCGAAGATACAGGGCGAACAACATTTTTCATATTTTTAAAATTAATAATAGTTCAATAATTAATAATAATTTGGATTGGAAGAGGTGGACCTCATTTATGGCCTGCTCGTTCCCCGGACTTAAACCCCTTAGATTATTTCCTATGGGGCCATCTAAAATCATTAGTTTATACCACTCCAGTAGAAAATGTGGAAGACTTGCGAAATCGGATCATTGCTGGGTGTAACTTAATAAGAAATGATCCTGGTGTTTTTGAAAGGGTTCGACAGTCAATGAGGAGAAGATTGGATGCTTGTATGCTGGCTAGAGGTGGTCATTTTCAACAGTTTTTGTAGGTTGAGTTGAATTTTCATGTAATTTTTCATAATAAAATGTTATTATCTGAAATTTTGTTTCCCCTATATCTTCGAAACAAATAGGTTTTTCAAAAATCATCAAAGGACAAAATATTCTTAGAATAGTCCAAGGAACAACCCCCTGAATTTTTGCCGCATGTTTAGGAAACACCCTGTATTTCAGCTCCAACTTTCGGTTTTCAAGGGCGGTGTAGAAAAGCTCTAACATAATGCGTTCGAGCGAATATAAAATCGACGAATAATGCGGGAGTTTCCGAATGAAGCCACCAATTGTTCACTTGTTCACTCGCGAACTTACCATCTTTCGCTATACCTCGAACTCACACAAACAGGTAGGAATGCTACACCTATCAATAACGCTCCCGTGGTTTGAAAAATGCTAGGGTTCGTGTTGTAGTAAGGAAAATGTATCGACGAAAAGCTGCAAAAATTCTACTTGCTGAAGAATCCGACAATCCGACAAGTTCGACAATCTAGGAATAAAAGTCGTAACTTAACAACATGAACACCTAATTGAAAATGCGTAAAGTGAATGATATCTTACCTACAAAAGGAAATTTTTTTACGGTTAATTGGGATCCGGGAATTGAAAGCACGCGGGATGATTTTATATCATCCCGATATGAAAAATTCAACGAGGTAGAGAATGATGAAAATGTTTCACGATTGATGAATTATGTAGAACCACACTCGAATCGTTTCGCCAACGATGTGATCTTCAGAAACGTTAGGCTACTAACTATATATAGCAAAACATGTCCCTGGGGAGGGGGGCTCAAACTACCTCCACTACCTACCACATTATAGGTTAATCGTAACACCTACCAATCACAGTATATCGTTATAATCTACTTATAACTAAACTACAATTTGTCACTAAGAACCGTAAACTTCAGCGGATTGTTAATTTTCCCTTTGAACATACGTTCCATTGTGGCCAAAAACACTTTTCATTAGAATACTTGAACAGTTTTAACGATCTATCACACCAATAATCAAGTTTTGATAATACTGACGACAGTTGAGTCATTAATTAAATTATCGCCGATTTCAACGGATAATGTTCGACTGTGAATTTGAATCCACGCCACCAGAAGGCAGAACTTCGAGTAGCTATCCGAAAAGCGTACGAAGCTTTTATAAACTGGTGTGCGAGTGAAGATGAAATAAGTCCAGTGCATTATGCTAAATAGCGAGCATAGATACTTGAAAAGGCAGAATGTTGGATACAAAGCGAATAAGTCAAGTGTTCCTTCCGGAGCAATAAAAATTTCTGAACGATGCTCCTGTAGAATGTCTCCCTAGTGAGGTAACTTCTGAATTCCTTCAGTGCATATTAAAACAGGTTGCTTTGATTATTGCCATCTCCTGAGTTGGCGCAGGTGCGATGAACTTCTGAAATTGAGAATGAATGTGATATGGAAACGTTAGAAAATCGAATCATAATAACTTATTCTCGCGCAAATCTTTCAATTACATAAGCAGAGTGGATCAAAATAGCGAAACAATACTGTGACACGCGCAACAAAAACCGCGACTGTAAAAAGGGTTATTCTTACAAATGAGGGGTTTGGCAAAGTTACACGACAGCCTTTAGAGCAGGGGGGTGAAACCGCTAGTGCTAACACTGGCAACGGATGTGACGTCACAGTCACTCAGCATTACACGGTATACGTATCACGATGTAAAAATTTTATTCTCATAATAAGCCAATCAGCGTTCGAGGTTTCCAATAAATAGGTATTTGATTGAACAGCCAACAATTAATTGTGTTTGTAATGCATGTATGGTAGCAATGAACAGATCAAGTAGTTTTTATTGTCGCTTATTACAAGTTCTGTTTTAGGTTTCAGGTAATCCATGAGAAACTAAATTTAGAACATAATTAGACTGGGTTTTTCCTCATATCGTATTTCAATGTACTAATATATCTGAAAGCCCTCTTACTTGCGATTATAATATTCCTTCAAAATCAACTGGATTTAAGTTAAATTCTGTTCCTCGGCCTTTACTGAAATATCAAATTAATTATCATCATCCCTATGATTCCAGAACTTCCCCAAATGTTTCTTGTATGGAAAATATTAATGATTTTAACAATAACCATATCCGTGATCCAGAACTATCATATATATATATATATATATATATATTCTCCTTTCTTCCACCTTATAGGGTTGGTATATATATATATATATATATATATATATATATATAAATAAACAATGGTTTAAGGGGTGTTTTCCAACACCCCTTAAACCATTGTTTATTAATTACTTTAGGAAATTATCACATTTTGTATATATATATATATATATATAAATCATAAGGATAAGGACAGTCCCTCTCAGAGAAATACCAACCGTAGACACGTGTTTCGGGCTTTCGGCCCTCATCAGTACGGTGAACAAGTGTTAGGATGTGCAACACTTGAAAGAAACAACAAACAAACAGAGTCAACAACAGAAGCCAGCAATCCATTTGTGGTTTCAGCAGGAAGACCCAATGTGTTTTCGGGCAACAACCGACATCACCACGCGGAAAGCTATAGCTAACTGCTAATAATAGCTAAAATGACTCATCTGATAGTTTACAATATGAAATATTAATTAAAATTGAGCCTTCAATTTCTCGTCATTTTACCTGAAATGACGAGAATAGTATGTTATGGAAAGAAAATAAATATGTATTGTCTTCTAGATGTTCATCAACACGTTTATGGGCTGGAGGTGCATCATATCAAATATTCAATATGAAAGTTAATTTTTATGAATTTCAGATATCAAATGGACTGATAACTGTTAGAATATTAAGCTAGAGCACACATGTACCTAAGTTGATACTTTGAGGTCCTAAAATAGATTTGTAGAGAAAATAATTATACATCTTCAGAAGTAAATGAAGATAACAATAAAGGTCATCATCAAAAGTTTGTTATATGTACAATTTGGCGATATGAAGAAGAGAAAACGGATTCAAAATTGAAAAAATTTATGGCGCTTGAAATATGACGATTGAATTAATTTGAATGAAAAATAATCAGAAACGTTATCGGAGCATATTTGTTTGCACACTGCAGAGACAGTCACTGTACAGTGCATCCCATTTTGGGTGAGACTGCCAGGTTTCTCGCTTGTTATTTAAGATAGAGCCTTGCGGTTTTCACGTTCCTGTCCTACTTTTTCGTGAAACTCAAGTTGGTCTAATCAGATTGTGCATAACTGTTTCCGTTCAAGAGATACAGGGTGATTTTGGAAATTGATACTTTTCGGACCCCTTCTTTATCTCCGAAGTTATTAGAAATAATGCTGAGGTAAAAACTACTTCTGAATCAGAATTCTGCGTAGAATCCAGTGGCGTACTCATTATTTTTTTTCGGGGTATGGTTTAGAAGATTCAACACAAACTTATGTTTTTTTAAATGGAACACTATGTGTATCGTTACTTCGTTGAATTCGTTATTTTTTTCCCTTCAAAATGATATATGACACTATGTGGGTAGGATGTTCAGAAATGTTAAAAAAACACTAAAACATCAAATAATGATGATTTTTTGTTAATGGGCAATGGATTTTCCATAGAAAAGAAGAATCAATAATAATAACAATAATTTATAGCGATGACAGCTAGATCAGATTGGTTTTTTCCCTCCAATGCCTACTTGATAAAACAATGCTCCCGAATGCATAGTAGCCATAATAACAACAAGGATGTTTGTGTCATCAATGACCTACTATTTTTAAAAATCGAAAGTGATAATCCTCTTATTGAAACATAGAAAATTCATGGCCCATTTACAGAAAAATCATCATTATTTGACGTTTTAGTGTTTTTTTAACATTTCTGAACATCCTACCTACATAGTATCATGTATCATTTTGAAGGGAAAAAAATAACGAATTCAACGAAGTAATGATATATAGGGTGTTCCATTAAAAAAAATATAGGTTTGTGTTGAATCTTCAAAACCATACCCCGAAAAAAAATATTGAGTACGCCACTGGATTCTACGCAAAATTCTGATTCAGACGTAGTTTTCAGCTCAGCATTGTTTCTCATAATTTCGGAGATAAAGAAGGGGTCCGAAAAGTATAAATTTCCAAAATCACCCTGTATCTTTTGAACGGAAACAGTTATACAGAATCTGATTCGACCAACTTGAGTTTCACAAAAAAGTAGGACAGGAACGTGAAATCCGCAAGGCTCTATCTTAAATAACAAGCGAGAAACCTGGCTGTCTCACCCAAAATGGGATGCACTGTACTTCTATGGGTTGATGTAATAACTGTGACGATACTGTACAAAAATATGATCAGTGGAGCAATTGATAATTAAATATGTCATATAGATATTGCTTCATGTTATGGAATTTCATTATTAATGAATCGTCTGATATCCACTAACAATGTACTTTTCAATGAGTGCTTCGAATGATGAGTCATCTTGGGGGATCGTTATATCCTTATAACGATTCCTTCAGATTCGAACAGAATTCTAGTTTGCTAGTTTTATAAATCTAGAATCGACCACAAATCTGATGAAATTAATATTTAATCGATAAATAGGTACATACAGATTACATGACCTACCTATTCACCTTCAATAGCGTCATCGAATGATTCATACAGTTTTATTAAAATAACCTATGTATTATTTTCCGAACACTGCGTAGAATGAAGAATTATTATATTCACATAACGACGCACCTAAAACTCACTTATCAGCTCAACGCACATAATTGAAATGAACCGTTTTCTGCTGCAAAATATTTGGTGAATGGTTACATCTGGTCTAATACTCTAGTGGGTTTTACGATTGTTGTTATTCACTTCTTTGAAAATGCCGCTCGCCTTTTCTGGGAAGAAATGTTTTCAAAAATAACCTTTTTTTATGACCTTTCCCTCTGGATATTAGGGGTAAATATACCTCCTGTAGGTATATCTTTCCTAACGAACTTCCGTGCTTTTCGTGTTTGATAAAAAAAAATTTTTATTTATATCACAAAAATTTGCTCAAGATTATCATCATAATTATAAGCTTGCGAAATGAAAAAAAAAGGAATTTTTATGTTGCAGATTTGTCTGTTTTTCTCGAACGATAACACAAAATAGTTCATAACGCGAAATAATACATATATGTAAATGAACTGATATGATAGACCGAAAAAAAATCGAAAACATTTTTCGACGACAACGTTTACTCATACCTGTAATGTGAGAAAGAAAGGTTCGATAACGAAGTTCGAAGCAAACATTACTCAAAATAATAGCAATTTTTTGATTACCGATTCGATCATCAACCCTTATACAGGGTGTTCCTAAATTGGAGGTACCGCAATCGCTTTGTTTTCAAGATACAGGGTGTTCCTTGTAATTCTACATATAGAATATATCTCGTCTATGGTGTAGTATTTGCGCGATATCGTAAAACTCAATTCAATGCTTACATTTATAGGTTTCCTTCAAATAGTGAATTTAGCAAAATGTGGTGTCACGCGTTAAGATTGTTTTCATTTTGAAATATGATAAGTCATTTATATTCCTCTGAGGGGACGCCGACGAAAGCGGGTAGATAAAGGAAAATAATAAATTTCGGACATAGACGTGCTCGCAGAGCAATAAAAGTAATCATCTTGAAAGCGATAATAAACTGAAATTCTATATTTTGTAAATCTTGGGGGGGGGGAAGTAATTACCCCGAGTATCCTCTCATTTCTACGCCCTTGGCCCTCTGGTTATTACTCGAACAAAAGGATTTGTAGGTCCTGTCTTTCAGAAGGCAAATTCGTTATTAATGAGCAGATATTTTGAATAGATAAAGTTGGTAGCTTCTCAGAATCGAAGATACCCATATAAAAGTGAAATCAACCTTTCCTATGTATATAATAAAACATGTCTGAAATCCTTTGAATGCAATAATAAACGCTACCTATACAATAGCTAAATGACCATCTTTTTCTTTGAAAGTTGACATTAACAATATTACAAATAGTTCCCATAGAATTTCCGAGAAAAGGTCCTTTTTCACATAATCGAAAATCAGGGGTAGGAATATTAATAATGACTCAGATGTTCATTTTAGGTATAAGGACTGGAATTTTATTCCCTACGCCTCTACTTTAATTTCTCCGATTTCCTACTAATGTCTAATTGTGAGACTTTTCTCCCTAATATTAATACTGTTTGACAATCGGATTTTAATTTATACCAACTTTGATACGAATCGTTTCAGAGAACGGTGTACGGAAGTATCATTATTATTTATCTATTGAGTAGGGGAGAACGGGGGAATTTCGCGCACCTAACGGAAAAGGTTTCAAAAATGTTTCCTATGTAAATGCAAACTTTCACAATTTAACTTCGAAATTTTGCATTTATTTGACGAATCGCTTTGAGAATATATTAAAAATCTGAAATAATAATGTCATTGCGCGAAATTCCCCATGTGCTGGGATAATATCGCGCATGGGATGGGGTAATTCTGCGCAAGTATATATTGAATGAAGCGGGTACTGTTCCAGCATTATTATGCTCCCAAATTCAATAATTTAAAAGTCATTCGAGATTTTATCAATCAATGTTATCTATTTATTTATACGTAGGGTTAATTCCATCTAATGTGTTTTTAGGGTGCGTTTCAAATAAATATTCTATAGCATAG
Source organism: Harmonia axyridis (assembly GCF_914767665.1). NCBI lineage: Eukaryota > Metazoa > Arthropoda > Insecta > Coleoptera > Coccinellidae > Harmonia > Harmonia axyridis. Next base: position 49,644,931 of record NC_059503.1, read on the forward strand.
AAATTAAACTATGTAATTTTTTCACAAGTGACAGGTGTATTCATTATTGAAAGTAGTGCAATATAATTTCACGAACTGAATCTCCATGGGCGCCCGCAGAAATTTTTCTCAGGGGGGGCAAAATGAAAATTATTGAAAAACGATAAGGTGTCCTTGATTGTCATTGAAAACCGGAAAATTGTTGTGAATCCATTACTTTCCTTTTTTCTTTGCTCTTTGGATTGATAAAGTTATATTGAGGGTGTTGTGCTGAAAAATGAGGAAATCAAAATCTCAGGGGGGGCCATGGCCCCCCCTGGCCCCCCCCTGCGGGCGCCCATGTGAATCTCCGCTATTCAATTAATGAAATTTTGGATCTTGTCGAACATTCAATTAAAAATATCCACATTCAACTCCGATGAGGGAGAAGATATTTTGGAAGTATGTCGCAAACTTTCTAAGTTTTGGAACAGTTAAAGCATCTAGAAATTCTGAAAAGGATATATTTGAAGTTCTAGATAACCAGATAAATGTGCGTATCAAAAAAAAATTGTTGACGACGACGTTTACTCATATCTGTAATGTGAGAAAAAGTTCGATAATGAAGTTTGAAGCAAAAATTAAAATAGAATTTTTCTAATTCGATTGTTCATACCATTCGATTGTTCCTAAATTGGAGGTGCGAAGAAAAATGATAAATTCCCTGAATAATTTTAAGGAGCAAATGTACTATACATGGGCCCGCAAATGCTATGTTTTCTGGATACAGGGTACCTACGTTTCTTGTAGTCCTACTTTTTTGTGATGCATATAACATTTTATCGAATCTCTTATTGATCCTCTCTACAGATTGGATAAATAAATACCAAAAATTATAATTAATTATTTATCACTGGATCCTATAATAATTTGAATTTTCCTTGGGATTTCTGAAAATTTGTTTGACAAGAAACCGTTAAGTGTAGTTCTGGACCAGAGATTCTTTTCACATTTTTCTAAACAACCAGTGGTTCATCCAAAAGGTCTGGTGAAAAGAAGCGGGCACTCTTCCAGAAAAAATATCACAAAAACTTTAAATTGGAATATCTATGCCAAATTCAAGTTAAATATCTTGTGGGGAGAAGGTGCACCCTCGTTAAGCTAGCAGAAAGACTTTCGAATTTTTGATTTTTATTTTGATTTTGTAGGCTTATTTATTATTACCTTATTCAAAAATTTTTTTTTCTTGAATTGTCGGAGAAATCGCGGGTTCTGCGAGCTTTACGGTTGAGCTAGCGGAACCCAATCGTAACTATACTCCTCAGAATAATTTAAATAACATAATAATTTTAGGCTCTATTCAAACTAATTTATCACCCTATTCCGGCGTTTTGATAAGTAAATACACCTTTGACGACTTGGTATAATCGTTTTGGTGTTTCGCCTCCTGTCAGATTGTGATTATTTCCATAGTAACGTACTTGGACGTTCGCCCAAAAAAAAAAAAGTCAAGCTCACTGAAATGTCATTGAATTTTTTAAAAGGCAGCGCTTTGGTTATAGGTCCATTAATAAATAAGAAATTGAAATTATTTTTCGTGATATAATCATAACGAATACCAGAGTGTAGACTATATATTTCGATTATGCGGACCTTTTCATCTCGTCGTATTTCGGGAAACACCACACGAGTTGCACTCTCGTGTCTCAGTGTTTAATCGAATATTATATATGCTCTTATGACATAATAACTGATCATTCAATGAATATTAAGTGAATATTCAATGATTATTTAGTTAATACTTATTCGAATATTCCAGATTCCACTCAAAAAACCTAGCCACCTATGACTGGAACTTTGTTGATATCTTTAAATAAATAAATATATTTCCGGTGGTTTAAAAAATAATGAGCATTTCACAATTGAAAAAAGATGGAATTGTCATAAATAATATTTTGCTATTAAAGTCATCTAGACTTTCTTCCTCCAATCCATGTTTGAATGCCATTAAAACTGGCACAGAATCTCCATCAATATCACGATATTCCAACATAGCCACCATGCCATCAATTTCCATAGCAGAAAAATATGCATAATTATTCAACAGATTTATTGAATGAACAGGTAATACTGAACACAGTTTACTGTTATCTGATGGATAAATGTAAAAATGTTCGTTATTCTTGGAAAGTCGAGAGTACCCTGGTTTTACCGAAAAAATGGTTACTTATATTTTTATAATCAAATTGTCGTTTGGAAAATCCAGCAATTAGTTCTATTCCATGACAACGTACAAAATACAATAGATCTTTAAGTAGACGCAGTAAAACCTGCGCTGGGACACTACAATCTACATAGACCCATTACAGGTATACAGGTATATGAACCCATTATAGCTATACAGGTATATATTTTTTATTTTCCATTATCTTTCTTACTTTCGTAGAATTTATTTCATTGAAAAAACCAAAGAACCCATATCATACTCATCTTTCCGAATGTATTTTCTATCCGTAGAATCTTATGTTATTATTATTAGAACTCTTTATTGCTAAACTCATATGTTAGAATTCATATTCGATTTGCATTTTTCACGTACTGGCGGTATGAGATTAGGGGAGAGTGGGGCTGGAAGTTCCCGGGGTAAGGTGTTCCGATGGTAATAACTTTTTAACAAAAAGAGATATCAAGAAAATGTAAATTAGGCTATTTTGTGAACCACTGGAAGTTTAAAAAAAATAAAAAGAAACTCTTGTTCAGTACTACACTTTGGTTTGTTATAGTTTTGTCGTATTTGCAATCGATTTCGAGAAAAAAATTCAAACAGCTCTCTATAGCAATTCTCAGGAAAATCCAAATGATTATAAAGATCCAGTTAGGTAGCTGTGATGAATAAATTAATTATAAGTTTTGATACTTATTTACCAACTGTGTAGCGAAGATTAATAAAGATTCGATAAACTGGTTAAGCATCACAAAAAGTAGCACTACAAGAAACACCCTGTATCTCGAAACCAAAGCGTTTGCGGGCTCATGTTTAAGTGCCTTGATACAAAGGGCGGTAAGGCATGCAAAGCTTCGAAAACTAAATGAGATTAAAAACATCTGTTCCGCTGAAAACACTTAGCCTTTGTCAGTAACTAGTTTCGAACGCAGAATCGTAGGAAATTTCCATATGTTAAATGTGTAAACAACTTCCACGTAATTCGAAGTGTTGTTTTTCGTCTTTGTGAAATACATTACATCCCTGATTCAGTTAGGGTAATAGGCAATACCAGTGCCGTATCTAGGGCGTGGCAAAGGTGCACTTGTCACGGGCGCAAGGTCTGCAGGGGCGCCCAAAAATATCAAGAGAAAAAATAATTGGAGCACACATAATAATTCGAAAGATCACAACTCGGTTTTCAAGTATACGCCTCGCAACGAGCAATGACGAGGAATCTGGAAACCAAGGACGGAGATCTTTCTTTTTCTTGGGGGGGGGGGATTCTCGAACAAAATTTTTTTTTACAACAACGTTTACTCATATCTGTAATGTGGGAAAAAAGTTTGATAACGAAGTTGAATCTTAATTACTCAATATTTTTTTTTATTACCAATTCGATTGTTCTCACCTTATACTGGGTTTTCCTAAAAAGGATTTACGAAGGAAAATATTCCTTAGGATAATTTTAAGAAAAAAAAGTCCTATAAACATGAGACCGCAAACGCTTTGTTTTCGAGATACAGGGTGTTTCTTGTATAGTCATAATTTTTAGTGATGCTTATATTTATTAGTTTATCGAATCTTTATTAATCTTCGCTACAGAATTTGTTGATAAGTACCAGAAGTTATAATCAATTTATTCATCACAGCTTACTAACTGGATTTTTATAATAATTTGGATTTTCCTGAGGATTACCAGAGAGCTGTTTGAATTTTTTTTTCGAAATCGATAGCAGAAACGACAAAACTATAACAAAACAAAAAGTGTTGTACAAGACAAGAGTTTCTTTCCACATTTTTCTATAGAACCAGTGCTTCACCAAAAAATAGTTCTGGTGGAAAGAAGCAGGTACCCTTCCACAAAAAATATCACACTGCAGATTTGCATACAAAATAAGCATATCACAAGCTGAAAACTTTAAATCGGAAGATCTATGCCAATTAAAATTGAATATCTTGTGAAGGATAGGTGATATGAGAAAAAAACTTGAACTTTAACACCGGCATCTCAAAAACAAAGCGTTTGCGTAATCGTGTTAGGACTTTTTTTCCTAAAAGGATCCGAGAAATCTGTCATTTTCATTTGTACCTCCAATTTAGGAACACCGTTCAGATATAATCAATTCAAAACTGATATATTCACAAAAAAAATTGCAATTTGAATGATCCACAATAAATTATATAACACAGCCCAGACAATTTTCAGATGGGAATTACTCAGTTCAGTTCTTTGACAACTACAGTATTGTGACGAAAATTATACAAAAAACTGAAAACAACGGGTAGGTAAGTGTATACCGATGACGAATGCAAAAATCACAGGTAACAAAAAAGGGGCGATGCCGAGAAAACGGATAGATGAAGGAAAATAATAAACCTCGGACAAAGACGAGCTGAAATGCAATTAATGTACTCATTTTGAAAGCGATAATAAACTCATAAACGGTAAAGGGGTCCGATTTTTTACTGACGTGTCGATTTCAAAGGAAAGAAAAATGATTATTATTATTGGTTCATTTGATGGAGAAATTTTCGTTATTCGTATTCGCGATATTTCTAGAATTTTATATTTTGAAAATCTTGGGGTGGGGTAATCACACCCAGTACCTCCCCATTTCTACGCTCTTGGATTGAAAAAAATGTTGACGAAAAAATGGAATACTTACACTTTGAATTAATTAACCTTTGTTTTAGAGTCTAAATCAGACTCCTCCATCAGACAAACTCTTAAAATGTTCAGAATTTGTCAACACAGAGAGACATATTGGTCTATCTCATTATAAAATTTTTCACTGTCAATTCATTTTTCAGTAAATTCATCAAATATGTACGATCTACTCCTATTATAGGGAATAAATATCACTATTCTTTACCTCTATAAAGCGGTTTAGGTCTATATCATCTTGTAGGGGAGAGTTGGATAATACCGCGGGGTTGATAATTCCGCGCTTCAGTATTATTCAAAAACTATTCACTTTTTCTTTGATGTAGTGTGTATACATCAAAGCTGGACATGCCTACATCCTTCTCCGCGCAATGCCATCACGGTCCCTGAAACGACGAAAATAGCACGCCCTGTAGAAGTTTTTTTCGTCACTCCTTATAATTTTTCGCGTACTTTCAGTAAGAGGTAAGTAATACTGTATTTATATTGTAATACTTTGATACTATAAATTTCTAATGCTTGTACACTGTAGAATTATTGACCGAATACTTTTTTACGTACTATAATATTTCCCATAAAATTTTGAGCTTAAAAAATAAAATTATCAAGTTTGATTATTCCGCGCCGGGGCGCGATATTATCAATCCGTAAAATATGAAGTCTGTACTTGAGGCTATTCGAAACGGAAATAAAATAAAGACATCTGCTAGAAACTTCAGACGAAAATTTACTTAGACTTCATGTTATAAAAAAATATTTACGTTTTGTTGTCATATAGACTTTAAGTTTCCATCAATACTTATTGCGTGATATTTTATATACTGATTTAATTTTGAGAAGAAGATTCGGCTCTCCCTATCTTCACGCAGGAAAATTACTCAGAAAGATATCAATTTTTTTATTATTAGATACTTTTGTTACTTACCCATTCGCGAGCAAATAATGTGGGCACGATTTTGTCAAACCTGGGCACGATAATATCGAATCAGTTCGATAATACCGCGCCTCTATTTTTTTTTATAAATTGACAATAAATACTTTTTGATTAAATTTCAGAAGTTTTTGTTATGCGGTTATTGTACCTGAATAAATGTCCTACTAATTACTCAATGTTGTTTCTTTCAATATCAAATAGTTTCCTAATTATAGGTCCAAGTCCTTAGGGGCTCGGTATTATCCAACTCTCCCGTAAGTCGAATTTAATCAAGAATGAATTGTATAACTCGAACTACGCCTATGTCGAACTATACGTAACTCAACGAAAAATCTTGCTCCCGTGGTGTTTCGAGTAATACGAGTTAACTCTTAACTGCATTAATTATCATATTTGATATATCGTATTTTTAATACTGCTAGGGACATCTATGAGCGAGTGTACGAATTTTATGACGTTACTCATTGGAGACAGTAATTCGGATATAGTGAAATGATTTGCAACATTAATCGCAATTTCTCTTAATTCTGGTGGTGTTAAATCGATTTCGTCAGACATAACTAACGAATTTAATGAGTAATTGTAAATTATTTCAAAATTCTAAACGTACGATTCATATCCAAATTTCGTAATCTGTCAATGTTCGTAACAGTCACACCAACTGCAATGATACAATACAAATGTCACTAGGATATTCAATCTAAATTTTTCATTTAATTTCGACAATAATTCACAAAACTTGACTGAAATAGAGAAAATATCGTCTAATACTCGTTGCAGAAGGCAATTCCAACACTCATGCGTTCGAATTTCGCATTCGTGTTAGAATAGAAGCCCATTCTGCAACTTGTTTTAGAATATAGTCCGTTCAGGAATTATTGACATCCCGGGTGGCTGGTGGAAAATCGAAATTAAGTTGGTAATGGCTCATTCGATCAGTAACATTTTGAATTGCAGATTTCGGGTTGGCATTGGAAATGTCATTGACAGGAGGTTAGATTATTCAGTTTGTTTGTATTATTGGTTTTGATCCAAGAAATTTTGAAACTAAAAAGTTGTATCAATTTCAAACACACATTGATTAGTTTATTTGAGTATTTCTCACAGTACTGTTTGAAAAAAGAAGGCAAGTCATTACAGCCTGGATTATTAGAGGAAGAAAATCTGTGAAATACGATTTCACCTTCAAAGAATCATTGAATGATTTGATCGTTACCAACAGCAACCAATATATCAGTCTGGATAAAATTTGACCAAAAAGCATCTGAATTTCAATAAATCAAAGACAACATTACATAAAATTTATTGGTCACAAGTTCAAAACAGTAAATAAAAGGAAAATTCTTATTGATAAACAGAAAAATATAATAAGTTGAGTACGATTTTATGGTGAATACGTCAGAGGAAAGAAAATATAGAGGTGCCTTATAGCATTTGTTGACATCGCTATAACATTTTTGTTTACAAACACTTATAATGTACTGCGTTGCCATTCTGAGGAAGAAGTAAACTTTTCTCCGTTCTGTGGCATAGATGTTTTGCGAATATTGTGGGGATTTGGCAACACGGTTCTGTTGTTGTTATTGCACGTGACAACTAGAGGGACGTTAAGGGTTAACTGTTCATTTTAATTTCACGTTTGTAATCGTCGTTATTTTATACAAGTTTGTGAATTTAAAGTTACATATTGTTAATTTTAATCATGGTAAAACCTCGAAAAACATGTATAGTGTGTAAAACATCCGGAAATGAAAACCTAACCTATCATAGGTAAGTTCACGTTTTGAGTCCATAGGCGTAGAATATATCTCGTCTAAAAAATTCGATCCATTCTTTAACGATTTCCTAAAAATTTTCTTGTTTTATGTGCGAATCTATACGCATCTCTAATATCTATCCTATTCATGAAGTAAAATTTAACCATAAGAGACACTAGAATGAAGTGTAATCTGAATAATGTGAAATTGTAATGCAGTGCCAACTGTGGAATTTTTTCTAAAAAGTATGTCAGTAGATTTTTGATAGATTTCTGAACGATGATGGTAGATTTTTAGTAGATAACTCCAAAACCAGTAATCAGTAGAAAGAAAGAATTAGAAGAACGATTCCGTTGAAGGAGAGGCTCATTGATCATTTCGGACAGAGGAACTGTTTTTTTGATTATCATACATAATTGTTTTTCAAGCCAATTGACCTTATTGATTCCTTCAACCCAAAAAGAAAAATTATGAAGCTGTCATACTTATCGAAATTGTAATAAATCATGTGTTAAAACTTCTTAGTGTTATTACTGTGTCTTCTCCCCAATGCATTATGAATCAAATTTGAAACAAATGAATTCCCCCTTTATTTTTGAGAAAAAAAGTTAGTATGAATTTTTTTAACTTACAACTTCTGTTGTGTCGGCAGCACACAATTGCACTTTTCTGTATTGTGGGTTGCTGACTCATAAAACGCTTTGAAAATATTGGCAATATGAGCCAATATGGAACGAGCGGTTTTTTATAACAGCAAAAACATTATTATTAATTGGAACTGTTAATGTTACTTTCTTGTTCTCCGCATATTTCGTCGCTATAAACAATAGTATTCGCATTATCGCTAATTTCGATAAGTTTATTAACTTCGCTGTGTGTGGCAAATTAATTCAAGTGTTAGTAACTGATAGAGACAGTAATTAGTTATAAGGTTCAAGAATATCAAGTGCATGACAACTGGTGTGCCATCATTGAGGGATCCCTCCTGGCCTACGAAAGAAAAGGAAGCCCCCAAAATCATCACGGCCCATTTGGAGTTGGTAAGAGCTTTTATATACAGTTTCTCATTAGCGGAAAATCTGTGAATTGTTTTTGCCATCGCAACATCTATAATAAAAATACAGTCCATACTCGCTCTACTTATTAAATACAGTGAAGAGCTAACAACTTCTTTCTCTTTTGCAGTCAGGCTATAAATTAGCCTTTTACTGCTCCATCTCAATATAATTCACCTCTGGTGAGCTATTTTGATCTGCTCTAGCAGGTGGCAAAGTTTGTGTAATCATTACACAATCTCTGTGCCAGTAAGGGTTTGGCTCTAATACACACTTCCTAGAGAAGTGCCATCTTCGGTCGTTTGTGTTTCCTAGGAGCCGAACATGCGTAACACATGACCGGCCGGATGGTGGACTTATAAAGAAGAAGCTTGTTGGAAAGAGACATTTTTGTGCTTTTGCAAAGTAGCGGTTGCAACGCTGCCGCTGTTGTCTTTCCCCTTCGTCACAGCTGATGTGACGTGTTGGTTCCAAGTGAGTTTTTTGTCAAGTATCACTCCCAGATACTTGGCCTCGTTTTTCCATTACAATCCTCCTACCGAACATTACGACGAGTCCGATGGGATCTATTTTCTTTCGGCTAAAAAAAACTGCTTTGATCTTCTCAGGGTTTCTTGTAGGTACTTCGTTGCCATTTTGGGACACCAAGAACTGGCAAGAAAGGCGGTATCGTCAGCGTAAAGTGCCATGGAGTTTTTCACCGTTTTTGGCATTTCGGATACATATATTGTGAAAAATATTGGAGACAGCAGAAATCCTTGCGGAACTCCGGCTAAAAGAGACCTCTCTGAAGACAATACTCCGTCAAATCTGGCTCTAAACTTGCGAGAATGCAGGTAAGAAGCTAAAAGTTGGACCATGGAGAGTGGGAAACCTGCCGTAAGCAGTTTGTATAGCAGTCCTTTGGGCCGTACTTTATCAAACGATTTGGCTACATCCAAAAACACAGCTCCTGTGACTTGTTTCCGGTTATATCCATCCGTGATTGGTTCCACTACTCGGAGCACTTGTTGCACAGTGGAATGTTGGCTTTAAAAACCGAACTGTTCCTACTGTATGATATTCTTTTCTTTCGTTATTGTGTTGAATCTTTAGCATTGACTATATTCGTCAGTGCTACTAAAGCTTTTCGAGGGAGGTTCCGCAACGTCAAGTTAGTAATGCCGTCCGGTCCTGGTGCCGTTCTCACTTTACTCGACATAATAGTGTTCTGGATTTCCTGAACGGTTCGAAACCAATAGCTTCCGTTGATTCATTTTTCACTTTGCGGTTGACGTCCTCAATGTGGTCCAATTCCGCATAGTTGTAACTACAGCTGCATTGGCGTTGGAGGTTATCTGCGAAAGCTTCAGACTTTTCTTCTGGACTGTATACCATTCCTCGTAAACCGTGAATCGGCGGGGTTGGTTTCCTATCTGAGTGCAGTGCTTTGGCCATCCGCCAAACACTGTTGTCTTCTGTGGAAAGAGAAAGTAGTTTCTCTTCCCAACTATCATTCCGGACCTTTCTGAGAGCCTCCTTATTGACTCTATCGTTGAGCTAGAGTGCTTCTCTCTGATAAGCTCCGCCATCAATAGGTTATTACCACCAATAACACCCAAGAATCGCTCGAATTTCATGTTTTCTATTTTCAGCTGTTTGAAATGCAGGAATAAGAAAAAACCTTCTAATTTTACACAGACATCCTAAAGGACTAATGAACACGTAGGTACCTTTCATTTTGCAAACACAGAACCTTTCAGAAACTATAATTGATCATTTCAAAGAGCGATTTAACGAGCACACATATATAGGTATTAAATATGAATAACAAATATTAATCGCTCATTGAAATGATCAATTATAGTTTCTGAAACGTTTATTTGTGATTGCAAAGTGATAGATACTTACGTATCAATTAGTCCTTCAGAAAGTATGTGTGAAATTAGCAGCCTTATATTATTCATTCGGTACCTGCATTTGTCCGATTTATTGTTACGTGAATATTGGCATTTTTTCGATATTCCGCTTGAATTATATATTTATTTGAAGTACCTATATGTATTCGGTAATGATTGATTGCAAGTACTGACTTTGTTTTAAAGGTAAAAAAACCTGACCCGCCACCTCTTGTCCACATGTTTTTGGATAAGAACAAGATCTATGTTAAAACTGTCGAAATCAAAATCAGGATAGATATTTTTCAGGGGGACACGCAGAGTCTCTTCTGGTTTTGTTTGGCGCTAAACCTACTGAGAAGCCAGTTAGATACATCGACGACCTCAAGCTCTACTCCGCTAACGACGAGCAATTGGGAAATGTGGTAGCGTTCTTTGAGGCTATCGGAATGAAGCCGGGGAAAGATGAATGTGCCGTGGTTCAGGCGAAGAGAGAAGTCAAGTACAATTAATAGGGGACAGATCTGGTCGGCACGCAGAACTTGACGATACAAGAATGCCAGAGTCTTTCATCTTCCTCAGAGCACATCAAGCCCTAAGATCCCTGAAATGAAATGAAGAACATTTTCAAGGCAAAATTTGTAAAAAAAATTTTTGTAGTCTCATTCTAAAATAAATTGAAGGACAACAATCAATACGGTAAGGCCTTTCGGTTTCAAGGTGGACAGAGAAATGGGGAATCAGAAAAATTGGAGAACAAGATGAATATTTCAAATTTGATCGATAATTTTTGAAGGTCCTGAGAAGGACCGATTAGTTAGACGAACCATTCTCATCACAACAGTAATTTTTATATTCACTTCTTCTTCTTCAAAGGTGCTGCTTTTTTCGGAGTTGCCACAGACTTGACTGATTTGGGTTTTGGAGCTTTCGGTTTCTTAGTTGGCGATTTCGCAATCTTCTTAGCTTTAGAAGGGGATTTGGCGGCTTTGGGGCTCTTCTTCTCGGTTGTTGCAACTGCTTTCTTCGTTTTCGTTACAGCGGCTTGTTTTTTGGCAACAGTAGACTTCTTTTTCTTCTTGTCGGTCACCACAGCTGATGCCGAAGTGGATTTTTTAAGATCATCTTTGGACTTGGAGGTGGCTTTTTTAATCACTTTCTTCTGGGATCCCGATGTCGAACCACCAGCTGCCAATTTGAACGAACCAGATGCGCCTTTTCCTTTTGTCTGAACTAAAGATCCAGATTGCACAGCTGATTTGAGGTATTTCTTAATGAAAGGAGCCAACTTTTCCGAATCTACTTTATAGTTGGAAGCTATAAATTTCTTGATGGCCTGCAATGACGATCCACTTCTTTCTTTCAAATCTTTGATGGCGTTATTAACCATCTCTGAAGTCGGAGGATGGTTGGGTTTGGCCTGTTTCGCGGTCGCAGTCTTTTTCTCGGATTTCTTCGCAGTTTTCGCACCGATTGGAACGGACGCACCGCTTTGTTGCACCTCTGTATCGGCAGAAGACATTATCGTGATAATTGATGAAATCGTTACACGGTATATATATTTATCTATATATGTATATATGTATATATATCAAGAACGTTAGATACACTTTCTGCAGGAAAAATACTGAAAATTAATGCATTAAAACTGAAGTCGACGGAACTTTGGCTAGAAATGTATGAATATGAGGATTATTTCGAGCAAAATGCTCAATTGATCAATCCTTGAAATTTCCGAATGGAAAAATCAAAAATAGAAAATTTCTGCACCATATCGTCTAGAAATATTCCCGGAAAATGTCCCATAATCGATAATAAACGACATTCGAACGAAGGAATGTGAATTCCGGTATAAAACGCTATCGTTAACAAAGGTGGTCCTTCGAGCCAGAGTATTGGCCTCAGTTTTCTCCATGTAATTTGATTAATAGGAAATATAATCAATTGTATTTCAGGGAACGTAAATTGTTCGAATTTTCATTAATTCAAAGCATACTTGATATAATCGATAACTTTCCTACAATTAGGGTTATTATAGTTCTGAAAGTGGCGAGTCGGTAGGGTGATCTAGTGTGGATGAATCTTCTAACTGTTCAATGAAGACAATTTTAAATCAACTCGTGAGAAATAACAGACAGGAAAGGATAATAATCGTATTTTGGAGCAGGCTGGAAATGTAGCTGATTGTTCATAAATTCATAGAAAAGCTTTTCCGCTACATAATGCCGTAATACAAAAGAGCGTTCGGAAAAAGTAGTCAATCTAATATGAAAACTCGATTAATGTTAGACACGCACTAACGGATGAATTACCTGAAGAACGGACCAGGAGGTAATCATACAAATTAATAGTTTGAAAAAAAAAGGATAATATAAAATCTCCATAAAAAAAAACAATTTGAAATCCCATACTGGAAGCAGGAATCAGCGAATGATATAAATGGGAACCAGCGATATCGTGCAAACAAAACTATATTACCTCATTTAATTAAGATATCAAATAATTCAGTAAGTAAACTACTTTTAATAATTCAAGTGAAATACTAAATTGTTAATTCTGCACTTCAAACATGTGAAACTTAATTAACACGGGAGAGTATAAATCTCAAGTATAATATTGTCAGTCCAATGGGCACTGGAAGAATGTCTAGGTAAAGTTGCTTCACCCTCCACTCATTATTATTATCATATTATAATAATATTGTATTATAATTATATTATAATGGATATGGAATGTCTTGATGATGAGTCTGATAACTCACTGGCAGATTGAATGGTCATAGAATCGAAAGTATAAATTTCCATCAACTCGTCATTAAGCTGAACGATGAAGAGAGCCTGAAATGTTTATGATGATGAGTACATACTGGCAGATTTAATTTTTATTGTTATTAACGGTCATAATAGTGCCGTAATGTAATTTTCCATAAATCTGTTATTGAAGAAAAGAAGAAAGAAAGAGGTGAGCAATGAAGAATTTTTGCTGGTTTATGCAATGGTATTGTTGATCGGAGTCATGTAATATACAGCGAAAACAAGATCCCTATATGAAGAATAAGGAATATTGTTCAAAAAGCATTAATACAAGGATGTGCCACGTCCCCGACACTTGTTAACAATATAGAACAGAAATGAACATCTGAACACGCTGAGAGGTTTTGGTGAGCAGTTTGCATGTAATATTTTTGGCAGACGCTCTATTGTAAGATTCACTACTAATGATGTTATATTTAAGTGAAAGCAATTAATATGATTAATACCGGCACCACTGACATCATCAGCATATTTAATGGCCTAATATATATATATATATATATATATATATATATATATATATATATATATGAACCCAGCGGTTCATATTTGACACCCTTATGAGAGATAAGTTCAACGGTTGATATATATGTTTTTTCTTTGTAAATATAATATGGATTGTACCGTGTGTGAAATATTGTGCAATGCGGGATAGGAATGAGAAAATTGGCTTCTCGATTAGAAAATGTGTGATCTCGTTATACGCGGAGGGGATTAACTTAGCGAGAATTATCAACTCAAACGGGTGGGATGAACGGAACTTCTTCTTCTTGATAGTGCCAATCCGTTATCGGATATTGGAGACCATTCTGGCTATTGTGACCTTATTCACTGCTGCACGAAACAGTCCAATTGTTGTTTCCCAGAACCAGACTCTCAAATTTCAGAGCCACGAAATTCTCCTCCTGCCGGGACCTCTCCTTCCCCCAACCATGCCTGCTGTATTAGGGGTTGTCCATTAATCACGTGATCTTTTTTTAGCATTTTTTAAACCCCCCTCACCCATTGGTGATACGTAGTGAGGTTTAAGACCACCCCCCCTCCCCCTTCTCAACATCACGTGTATTTTTAGTACCTACAACGAATCTTAAAATTTTCTGAATATTATCTTAATTTAAATACAGGTATAAACTATAATCTTTCTTCTGAAATTAAGGACCATAATAAAAATGTCCACACCAGGTTGCAAGTTTTTTTTGATTGCCATAACAATAATAATAAACGAAAAGTGTAATCATAGGAAAAACATGTATTGTACTAGTACATGAATATATTTAATAAGAAGTCGTATTTTGGTCTTCTTGTTCAGGTCGTGAATCGTGAAAAGTTTTTTCATTTTAATGAAAGCTGCTCTTGCCTTTTCAATCCTACAGCGGATTTCCCTTGAATGATCCCATGCCGAGGTACGAAATTGTTTCGACTCTCTACCATTCTGTTGTCGATGTAAAGTTGATGAACGGAACGCGCAGAAGAAATAATTATATATCTTATCGCCGCCTACCGTCATCGATTCTGTGAAAATATTTTATGGAATAATTTATATATGCCCATTTCTTAATTTGTTCAAATTGATAAAATAAGGTGGCAATAAAATTTGGATAAGAAATGTTCCTCCTAGAGCACTACTAACTAAATGCTTATAAACTTGAATAGACAACACTTTTGTTTGTCCTCGGAATATTTATATATTTTGTGATCGTATGGTCACAGCAATTCCAAGTAAAAAAAAATTAATAAATAATATTTATAGTTGGGTGAATGAAAATGTTAGCTGTTTACCCTTAACGGTGAATTCCAAAAGAATTATCTCGTCATTGTAATTTGGTTGCCCATCTCACGGACAGGTTTAGCCTTTGTGGGAATTTTGTTTGCTTTCGGATTGTATGATATTTGTGTAATGGAAAAAACGAAGAAACGTTAACTTTGTGGTCCTGAAAAGGACCGATAGCAATATTTCGATGGTGAAATTTAACCTCCGAAACCGTACAACGTACGACCTTGGCGTTTCAAAGCATATACGACGTCCATTGCTGTTACAGTCTTCCTTTTTGCGTGTTCGGTGTAAGTTACAGCGTCTCTAATAACGTTTTCTAGGAATACCTTAAGTACACCTCTAGTTTCTTCGTAAATCAAACCAGAGATACGTTTCACCCCTCCGCGGCGGGCCAATCTTCTGATAGCGGGCTTCGTGATTCCTTGGATATTGTCTCGTAGAACTTTCCTGTGACGCTTAGCGCCACCTTTTCCCAAACCCTTACCACCTTTGCCTCTGCCAGTCATTTTTTCGTTAACGATTACAATAACAAGAATTAACTAAAGGTTTTACCGTAAAATACGGCTTTTATACCATCACAGTTTTCCCCACCACTAGATCTACACGACCAACCAATGATATTGCGAGAATGTGCAGTGGAACCGCCTACCTATTCCGCTATAAATAGATGAATCTAAGATTTACCTCAACTAGTTTATACCCATACTCGAGATGGCCCGTACGAAGCAAACGGCAAGAAAATCCACTGGCGGAAAGGCACCGCGTAAGCAACTTGCCACAAAAGCGGCACGTAAAAGTGCACCCGCTACGGGTGGCGTAAAAAAACCTCATCGTTACCGTCCAGGTACCGTAGCTCTTCGTGAGATCCGTCGTTATCAGAAAAGTACCGAGCTGTTGATTCGCAAACTTCCTTTCCAAAGGTTAGTGCGCGAAATTGCCCAAGACTTCAAGACCGATCTCCGTTTCCAGAGCTCCGCCGTGATGGCCCTTCAAGAAGCTAGCGAAGCTTATCTGGTCGGTCTATTCGAAGATACAAATTTATGTGCCATTCACGCCAAGAGAGTAACCATTATGCCGAAGGACATTCAACTTGCTCGACGTATCCGTGGCGAACGTGCTTAAGCATCTTTTTCACAAAGTTTAAAATCGGTTCTTTTCAGAACCACAACTTTTTTTTTACATTTATACAATTGATTGCTTTTGTTAGGGTTCTGATACCATGTAAGGGTGGATTGACAAATACAGGTATTTTGTACAGTTTAATCGTTGATTTAACAAACTTGGAAACACAAATCTAAAACAAAATGGAGGTTAGGTTTGCTGCTTAAGGTGTGACGCCGTTATCTATTCGTGTCTGACAGAACTGGCATCTCCACCTTCAGCGGCCATATTACATTTCTAGCTGCGCATGCGCACTAGACGGATCATATTAGTTGTCAGCAGGTTGTTTTATAGAAGTGGACTGGCGCCAAATATATTTGGCCAGCAGTTCTTACTTCAACACCCCCTCCCAAACTGAGGAACTGACAACTAGTCAACAGATAAGACATATACAGATAAGTTCCAACCAACTGATTTCAATAGTTAAACTAGAATATATACAGTACAATAAATACAAATAATAGTTAATATTTCTTTTGAGTTTATATAAATCAAGCCTTAAAACTAAATCAACAGGATTGTCAGTGGAACTGTAGAGGCTGTTACTGTAGGCAATCGAATAGGGTTCCTTATAGCGAACCAACTTTCCTTAATATTTTGTATGGTATCAATACATTGTTTCCAGGGACCGGAGACCCTTCCAACAAGTGATATTATACCATCAGATCAACATATACATATAACAGATACATATTAAGTTCCTTCATATAGAACTAACTTGATTAATTCATCACAATGCTTTCGCATCTATCATTACCAGGGACCGGAGACCCTTCAAATCAAGACACTAGTGTTTATGAAAGTATGTAACCAGGGACCGGAGACCCTTCTACATGACTTTGAATAAACACTTAACATATAAACATATTTATTAGAGTAATTTCCAGGAACCGAAGAACCTTTCAATAAAACTCCGACATATACACAACAGATTTTTAGTATTGTCTTAAGCATGTTTCCAGGAACCGAAGAACCTTTCCACACAGACACATATTCAACAGATTTTTAGTATTGTCATAGCATGTTTCCAGGAACCGAAGAACCTTTCCACACAGACACATATTCAACAGATTTTTAGTATTGTCATAGCATGTTTCCAGGAACCGAAGAACCTTTCCACACAGACACATATTCAACAGATTTTTAGTATTGTCTAAGGATGTTTCCAGGAACCGAAGAACCTTTCCACACAGACAAATACTCGACAGATTTTTAGTATTGTCATAGCATGTTTCCAGGAACGAAGAACCTTTCCACACAGACAAATACTCAACAGATTTTTAGTATTATCCGAGTATGTTAAACAATACATGGATAAACAACAGATAACTGAAAAAAAGGAGAACATATTGGGTTATTTGTATACAAATCAACTGAAAAATCAAGCCTCATAGAATACAAGGTGATTACGAAATTTACTTAGCTTTGCTGCACTTAAAGGTTTTGTAAGAATGTCAGCAATCTGATCATTGGTATTAATCTTCACAATATTAATTTTCTTGTCACTTACATGTTGACGAATTAATAAATATTTACGTGCAATATATTTTAAACGACTTTTACTTGTACCTGCAAGACAGTTTTGTCTTGCTGCTTCATTGTCTTCATATATATCAACAGGAAATGAACTGACCCAACTGACTGGTACCTTTCAAATATCTGAAAACCCTTTTTACTAATTTCCAATGATACTGTTGTGGATTGGCTTGGAATCGAGATAAATAACCTACAACAAAAGATATATCGGGTCTTGTAAATAAACTTAAATACAACAGAGAGCCTATGGCTTTCTTGTACAGAAAATCTGCTACATTAGTAACTTCGGGAACTTTATGATTTCCTTGAGGAACCAATGGAGTATCAACAGAATTTGAGTTTTCCCTTCGAAATTCTTTAAGCATTTCCTTCACAAATTGAGTTTGATAAAGAAACAACTTATTTTTTTTTTGATCTACTGATTTCCAAACCAAGAAACTTAGTAGGATAGCCAAATTGTTTGATATTAAAACGTGATTTGAACATATTGACATTTTCTTGAATAAGCTTTTCACTGGTACCTGTAATTAATAGATCATCAACATATACTAGAATCAAAATAATCTCACTATCTTCCTCTTTCTTATACAAACATGGTTTACGTAAATTTGGTTCAAAACCTGAATTCTTTTAGAAAATTATCGAGTGTCATAAACCAACATTTTGGTGCTATCGATATTCCATAAAGAGCTTTTCGTAACTTAAGAATTACCTTAGTTTTATCCAGATTGATTCCTTCTGGTACACTTACATATTTTGGTCTATCAATTTCACCATAAAGAAATGCTGTTTTGATGTCCAACTGTTCAATATGCCATTGTCTAGAAACTGATAATGCAAATAATAATTTAACTACTGATAGAGTTGGTGTAGGAGATGCAGTTTCCTCAGAAATATACTTTTCAGTATCTTTGCATCCTACAACAACTAAACGAGCCTTATGTACACCATTGTCTTTAACTGTAAATACCCAGATGATGATTTTAGTTGTTTATTCTCAAAACACTCTCGTAATTCTCACTCTATCTCTAAGCAAGTTCTAGAAAGGCTGAACGGAAGGGAACCCAACCCAGAAGGGAACTCAACCCAGTTCAGCTGGCTGAACGGAAGCAAGTTCAACCCAGAAGGGGGCTCAACCAAGTTCAGCTGTCTGAACGGAAGGGAGCTCGTCCCAGAAGGGGGCTCAACCCAATTCAGATGTCAGAACAGAAGACTTGACAGAAGGACTTTTGAAAGAATTTTTTTCTTTCTTCGTATGGGGCTACCTATATAACCTATCATGTCGACTCTCTAAACAGAAATCACATATATTCAATTCAATTCAATTCAATTTATTCATCAATAGGTATAAATATATACATCATACAAAAACTTCACTTGCAGAAATATACAGCCTAAGCAAGCTTGTATGCTGTCATTATCTGCTTCTACAACTGATGAACATTCTCCCCAGTTAAACAAAAAATCAATACATTTGTTGAAAGAAAAAAAAAAAAAAAACAGAAAACAAAAAATCATGCCGATAGGATGGCCTCGAATCTATCAGAATTAAGAACTACATAATTTCGGAGATGATATCTGAAAAGTTTACTTTTTACACTGGTTGTTGATTTAAGTTCTTGGGAGAGGAGATTATAAAATTTTGGGCCATAATATGACAGGCTCTCCTGCAAGTGTTTTTTATGGAACCTTGGTACAAACAGATCTCCACGCAGAATCTGTCTGGTTTGAAACTCGTGCTGAACAAAATTTTTCCTCTGTCTCATCTGATTCAATATAACTTCATAAATGTACAGTTGTTTTATACTTAATTGACCAGACTCTACATAAAGCCTCTCAGTAGCAAACCTTCTACCCACCTTAAGGATTATTTTAAGTATAGCCTTATTAACAACTTCAAGGCATCCCATGTTATACCTATTCGCCCCACCCCATATTACAATTCCATATCTAAGGACAGAAAGTACAAGAGCCTCGTAAACACGAAAACATTCTTTCGTGGAGAGAACATTCCTGATGTTGAAAAAGATGTAGAATAGTCTCTTGAGACGCTTCACAAGACAGGCTGCATGTTCACTCCATCTTAGATGTTGGTCAACGAGGACACCAAGATACTTAATTGACTCAGTTTTCTCAATCGCTGGACACTGACATCCCAACAGGTTACAATGATCCCCATGTAAACGTACAAACTGAAAGCGTGGCTGATCAGATGCTCTGAGTGAAAACGCAATAAATTTAGTTTTTTCGGTATTCAAACTCAATAGACAATGTGACAGTTGTTTATAAATAATTTTCAAACCCTTTACCGCAGTCTGATAAGCCTCGTCCCAAGTGTTTCCTTCGAAGGTTATAACAGAATCGTCAGCATAAGCTATTACATTAAGGTCTGAAGCAAGAAGTAACCAATTAATAAAAATCAAAAATAGGGTTGGGCCAAGAACAGTTCCTTGTGGTATACCAATATCAACAGGCAGTGGACGACTCAACACATTTCCAATCTTGACACTCTGAAACCGATCGCTCAAATAACTCCCGATTAACCTCAATGCAACACCCCTAACACCGGCACCCTCTAATCTACTAAGAAGCAAAGCATGATCCACCGTATCAAACGCCTTGGTCAAATCTAAAAACACGGCAAGGACTTTTCTATTATGATCGATATTATGAATGACCCTCTCAACAAGTTCCTGAATCGCATCAGTGGTTGAAATGTTTTCCCTGAAACCAAACTGTTTGTTACTCAGTATTTGTCTCTTTTCAAGAAACGATGTCAATCTTTTTTTGAGGCATTTTTCAAAAATCTTCGCAAAATTATTAATAACCGAGATTGGGCGATAATTTGTCATACGGGATCTATCGCCAGATTTGAAAACACAACTTACATATGACTGTTTCCATTCAGTTGGCACTATACCGGTCGAAAAACATAAGTTAATTATATGCACGAGGGGCTTTAGAACGAACAAATGAATATGCTTAATGAGGGATGAAGTGATTCCATCTGGTCCGGGGCTGGCACCATTCTTTAATGAGGAGATAGTGTTTACAATCTCATTCTCATCAACAGGCTCCAAGTATATGGACGAGGAATTCGATGGAACCTTCAGAAAATCAGAATCTGAATATCTGGTTATACCCCGAGCTAATCGCTTACCGATATCAATAAAAAACTCGTTGAAAATATTTGCTTTCTCTTCCAAGTTCCTGACAGTACATCCATCCTCATCAACTATTACCTGAGGAATATCTTGTTTAATCTTACATGTATTATTCATCTCATTTAAAGTTTTCCAGTATTTCTTAGTATCATTACCGGCTAGTTTAAATTGTTTCACATAATACGATTCTTTAGTCTCCCTTATCAAATTATTCAACAAATTTCTATATTCACAAAATTTTTTTTTATTTTCAGGGTTAAAATTCTTTTTAAGCCACAGCTTCATCTTATCGCGCCGTTTAATAGACGTTACAAGCCCGACGGTTATCCAGGGCTGATTTTTCTTAAATTTACCACTTTTATTATTCACGATATAGGATGAACTCTCTATATATTTTATCAAAGATTTCAAAAAGATAGTGCATGCCATCTGAGGATCTGAACCATCAAGGACCTGCCCCCAGCTTTCATTCATTAGTTGAGAGATTAGTTTATCTTCATCAATGAAGGTTCTCTTTGTCGGGTAATTAAGTACATTAGGTTTTTGATTGGAAGCTGATTTTACCGACAAAAAAACCGCCCAGTGATCAGTGATCGAAGTTTTCACTATACCAGGACATAATAACAAAGTTTTACGAGGTTTATTCCTGAGTTTTACATAAATATGATCAATCACCGAGGCAGAAGTATTAGCAACCCGAGTACCTGAATTAATCTGAGAAATAAAGCCATTTTGTCCCATACACGTTTGGTATATCAAACTATCCTTAGTGACTGGATCACCAATATTAATATTAACGTCACCCACAAAAATTTCCACATCCGCAAAACTAATGCCCATCAGATACTTATCCAATTCTTCAATGTAAAGTTTCATATTCGTAGAAGGAGGTCGGTAAGAAGCAGTCAAACCATAATTTGCTCCATTCAACTCAAAGGTTAAATGTAGCACATTAGTTTCCGAGAAATTAACAACCTGAACACACACATCTATAGTCAATTTCACATACACCAATAAGCCATCATTTTTATTGTATTTTGAACCATTATAATATACATTGAAACCAGGAATGCCATAATCTGACTCCACACACAAATCCCAACACTCAGACAAAACAATCACATCCAAATTATCAAACTCTAAGGCATTTAAGTATAACATTAAATCATCATAATTTTTTCGTATACTACGTATATTAAAATGTACCATATTCATGTGTCTATCGAATTCAATCTCCTTTCTAGCATCATCAACACTAAAATATCTGTTCTCTATGTCATCCAACTCAGATTCGAAGCAATCCATTATAAAACTACAACAGCAAAAGAATAGTATATATACAGTAAAAAAAAAAAAAAAAAAATATAAATAGATAATATGAGTAAAAACAGAACCAATGAAAATATGAAATGTTAACAAATAGATATAAAGATAAAATACACACAAACAAAAAATCGATCAAATACACACAGACAAAATACTCAGCTTTAGGTAATTCAGAATGAATACCCACAAATACGAACAGAAATAGAATATATCATATAAACACCAAACAAAAAAGAAACAGGAGAAAAACAGCAATTCAGTGTTAAAAAAATTTTTCCCCTTTATTTTCCTCCCTTTAATTTAAATTTTTTAGTGTTCTTGGTTTGAAGTCGACCTCGTCTTGGCAGGTCTAGTAGCGACTGGTTTAATTGGTCTCTGGGTCTTCTTCACTGCTCCTGTCGAAAAAGGTGTGGGTTCCCTTGATCTAACCGCGGGAGGTTCAAATTGTTCCTGGTTCAGGTTGTAATTCAACTTTTGGATTGGGGTGGTTGGTCCGATCTGTTCCTGTTGACCACTCTCCAACTGTAATAATTGAGGAACTGATAATTCAGTACCGTCGATAACAAGTTTATTCCTCTTGATGAAACAAATCTTCTTGTTCTTCTTCCCAACCAGCAGATGTCTCCTCAATATCTTCTTTTCTTCAAGTTGAGCGGCAGTGAGATCGTTCTCAATATATACACCCGATCCTTTCAAGATTTTTACTCTACGGAAAATTTCCGTTTTCTCAAGACGAGATATAAATTCAACTTTTACTGGACAATTCCTTGACTTCCCCAAGCACGAAATATTATTTATATGTGATTTCTCAACATTTACATTCAACAAAACATTTAGTTTTTCAACAACAAAATCAGTTGTGATTTGCTTAGGTTCTACGTCTAACCCAAATAATAATATGTTATTTGCTTTCGAATTTTTCTCTAATGAATCGAGTTTATTCTTTAAATGTTTGTTTTCTTGTTCTAGAGTATCAACTCTGCTTTTCAAGTTTTCAATTTGAAACAGTAATCTTTTTTCACTTGACAATATTGCGCTTTTTAATTCGTCCTTGTTTTTTTGCATCTCCTGAAGAATTCTCTCAACTGCCTCCTCATTCATATCGTGATCAGAGAAGGAGTTATCCAATTTATCAAGAGTTTTGTAGTAAGAAACAAAAACAGAACAGTAAGTTTCTCAAATTTCAACAATATCGGACGCTATAATCGGGAAAGGAATTATTGTCACACGTTGGTAGGAAAAATGGGAAAAGAAAACACACCCTTCACTCTCACGGGCCTATGTAAGAGACTTTTCAAAACAAACACAGGAAGGCCGCGGTAAAAATACAGTAAACAATTGGTCAGACAAAGGGAATCCCCGATAAATCTACCGTCTGGTTCCTATCTCGAATTTACTGATATGAACGATATGTATTATCGTTATCGATAGCCAACATATATAAGGTGTTCCAGATGTTTTCTCGTTGAATGTGAATTCAGTTTAAGAAAAGTGTCTTCAAATATCCAATTTACCACTGTATTGCAATCTTAATTAAGTTGATAAAATGCTCACGGTAATCCTTGTACTGTTAACTACTTGACTTAGCACACTCAAGAAATTCGGACGCCGAATACTCAAGTATTGTCAATTTTATTCCACTACGATTTACAAACACCTTTTCACATTCGCATTCACATGGAGAATCATATTATTATCAGTCTTTCTACATTTAATGCAGAGAACTGAAACAGAATTAAGATTATTCGTGAACATATTAGATTCTCCAATGGGATAATCAAAACATAAGGAACATGCAGTATAAACTTCATTGATCTCGGTCTCGAGATTCCTATCTGTGTCATCGAAACATTCAGAACAAATATCATTCAAACTACTACCTGTATACATACTGTTGTCAACCTCTCTGAAGTACTGGCAGTTTGCTACCTCTAAAAATGCATTCTTCACAAAATCATAGGTTCTGGTTGCCTCGGGTAAAGTGTAACTGTAAGAGTAAAACTCTGGTTGGTCAGCATCTCGAAAATGTTTTCTGGAACTTCCATTGTTGACACGTGGGATTGATCCATTTCTTCTTGATTGTGGATTGCTTTTAACGTCACAAGCTCTGTTATCATGTGAGGGTGCTCGTCACAAGCTCTGCTACTTCGGATCCGCTACACGCTCCGCTACCATGTTAGGGTTCTGATACCATGTAAGGGTGGATTGACAAATACAGGTATTTTGTACAGTTTAATCGTTGATTTAACAAACTTGGAAACACAAATCTAAAACAAAATGGAGGTTAGGTTTGCTGCTTAAGGTGTGACGCCGTTATCTATTCGTGTCTGACAGAACTGGCATCTCCACCTTCAGCGGCCATATTACATTTCTAGCTGCGCATGCGCACTAGACGGATCATATTAGTTGTCAGCAGGTTGTTTTATAGAAGTGGACTGGCGCCAAATATATTTGGCCAGCAGTTCTTACTTCAACACTTATAAGGTATCCCAAATTAAAGATCCGATATCAATAGTGCAATATAACCTTACTTAATTTCTTCCAACAAAATGCGTTACGAATTTCAATTTTGATTATGGATATCAGTCTTTTGATATCCTCTATATCTTGGCGCAATAGCTTATTTTAAGCTGGAAGCAAATTATGCCGTCTTATTTCCAATTCGATCATTCAACTGCAAAAGATTCTGATGACCAGCATTAGAGAGAAGCGATACCGTGATTTCTAGATCACGTTGTGAAACGTGAACGTTACTTTATGATATCAGTGAAATTAAAGCGTGACGTGATCACTGTTTAGGTTGCTTGTTAATAATATTTGTATAAATCACCCAAACCTGGGTTCGATTATATTTGCAACTCGAATTGGTCACTCATTCAAAGCAAAATTGTTATGAAAACATCCATTTTTCTTACATATTCAACTCTTTTCCTTATTTCAGATTTAGTTAGGAACGTAACAGAAGGATATCGACTTTTCAAATGTTTCCTCAAATTTGAAGAGGTGATTTTGAAAGATAATTTCAACTTGCATAAATTACAAGTAGCATAATTTACATCAACTTTTGTGAAGAAAGCCCAAAGATTGCTGGTCTTTCGCCTGTTATTATTCTTTCGCCTATTATTATTATCTCGCTGACGTGTTTTCGTTTATTTTTTATAATACAGAGTACCATTTATTGCTTCGGTCGACAACTTCAATATAGAAAGAATTTCTTTGGGGTTGTTTATCAAAGATAAGCATAAAATTAGAATTTTATTGCCACCACCAATTATGCAGTAATGCAGTAGTTATTAGTTTGCAGCAAGTATTTATTGTTTAACTAGTTCTACAAAAATACTTCCTACAGCATGCAAAGTTGCCTACGATGCTGGGATTGTCATAAAAATATGCAATTATGTTAGTCGAAAAAGGTTCCGAAGCAATAAAAACATCAGGCTGCCTTCATAATTTACGATTGCAACGGACGATGATATGCCCTGAAAAGATCTGTGAAATGTTCAAACTGTGATCCCGTCACGCTCTGTATTCGTTTTTCGGAACCGTGACTACCTGTGACATTCTGATCTCAGTGATTAAATCACAGTTCGTGAAATATCGCTCTTCTCTAATCAGCATTCCACCGACTGTTTCATAACATTTTGAAGAGGATAATGAGCATACAAGTTGTAAATAACATCCCATCACCAGTAAGGGTTAATGTACAACAATCTAGCTTGCGACATGTTTGGAATACCATAGACGATGAGATGGCGGTAGTTTTTGCAGACACTCGCCATTGCTAGAGTCCATCGAACTCTGTGCTAAGCTTTAATTCTTCGGGTTTGATGAAATGTCCATCAGTTGATTATTCAGGTGATGCGTCAGCAGTGTTGTGAAAGGCAGTGCTATGGTTCCTAAATGGTTTTGTCGGAGATGACCCGGGACCAACTTCTATTTTCTTTTGAAGTTTGTAGGTTCGGGTATATACCCGAACTTAAATAGGTGGAGTCAATTTAGGTGGTACGATCTCAAATAAAAAGTTTACACTGAGAAGCCAATTTTTTAGTTTACACTTATCGTCAGATTGATCGATTGAAGATGCTTCCTAAAACTAGCGGAAAAGCTGCCAAGAAAGCTGGCAAGGCCCAAAAAAACATTTCTAAAAGCGACAAGAAGAAGAAACGCAAGAGGAAGGAAAGTTACGCTATCTACATTTATAAAGTATTGAAACAAGTCCATCCGGATACGGGTATTTCAAGCAAGGCTATGAGCATCATGAACAGTTTCGTTAATGATATTTTCGAACGCATCGCCGCCGAGGCGAGTAGACTTGCTCACTACAACAAACGTTCGACAATAACCAGCAGGGAAATTCAAACAGCAGTGCGCCTTCTCTTGCCCGGTGAGTTGGCAAAACACGCCGTCAGCGAAGGAACTAAAGCAGTAACAAAATACACCAGTTCCAAATAAAGCAGGAATTGTTGTTGCATATCAAACGGTTCTTTTCAGAACCACAAATTTTTAAAACTTATAATTATAGTCTGATCTCTAATTTCACCGTTAACGACATGTAGATTTATCAATTTGAAATAATCCATACTAATATAATTCGAATATGTTCGTCAACTTCCTATACCATGTCTGATAATTTTGCACACCAATATCATATATATATATGTATATATATTCGGTTCAATGTTATTTACCTGCTTTTCAATTGTTACTATATATATATATATATATATATATATATATATATAAATATATATTTATACCGTTGCAGGGTAAGGCTTAGAGGTTGCCGGTTCCTCTCAGAACAAGGCAACACTCAATTGCTTCTGAGGAAACTTCTCACAATTCTCGTGGTCCACAAGATCATCTCCTTTTGCGCCTTCTCTATTAGATCTTCGTGAAGTCCAAGTTTGGCTGTGTTCCCAGTTAGATGCATCTCAACCAGCCCATTCGTGGTGTGAGTAGATATATATATATATTATTATCATATTACTGATGTGATATATATATATATATATATATAAACCTGTTGCAAACAGTGATTGTTAACAAAAAAAAATATATATATATATATATATATATATATATATATATATATATATATATATATATATATATATATATATATATATATATATATATATATATATATATATATATATATATATATATATATATATAGCACAAAAGGATAAGGACAGTCCCTCACAGAGAAATGCTAACCGTAGACACGTGTTTCGGGCTTAAGGCCCTCATCAGTACGGTGCAAAAGTGTTAGGATGAGCAACACCTGAAACAAACAACAAACAAACAGAGTCAACAACAGAAGCCAGCCGTCCATTTGTGGTTTCAGCAGGAAGACCCAATGGGTTTTCGGGAAACAACCAACATCACCACGTAGGAAGCTATAGCTACCTGCGTGACATCCGAGTCCCGGGATGATCACATGTGTTGAGGATAACGAGGGTTTTTGTTCATAAAACAAAGCACAAAAGGATAAGGACAGTCCCTCACAGAGAAATGCTAACCGTAGACACGTGTTTCGGGCTTTAGGCCCTCATCAGTACGGTGCAAAAGTGTTAGGATGAGCAACACCTGAAACAAACAACAAACAAACAGAGTCAACAACAGAAGCCAGCCGTCCATTTGTGGTTTCAGCAGGAAGACCCAATGGGTTTTTAGGGAAACAACCAACATCACCACGTAGGAAGCTATAGCTACCTGCGTGACATCCGAGTCCCGGGATGATCACATGTGTTGAGGATAACGAGGGTTTTTGTTCATAAAACAAAGCACAAAAGGATAAGGACAGTCCCTCACAGAGAAATGCTAACCGTAGACACGTGTTTCGGGCTTAAGGCCCTCATCAGTACGGTGCAAAAGTGTTAGGATGAGCAACACCTGAAACAAACAACAAACAAACAGAGTCAACAACAGAAGCCAGCCGTCCTTTTGTGGTTTCAGCAGGAAGACCCAATGGGTTTTCGGGAAACAACCAACATCACCACGTAGGAAGCTATAGCTACCTGCGTGACATCCGAGTCCCGGGATGATCACATGTGTTGAGGATAACGAGGGTTTTTGTTCATAAAACAAAGCACAAAAGGATAAGGACAGTCCCTCACAGAGAAATGCTAACCGTAGACACGTGTTTCGGGCTTAAGGCCCTCATCAGTACGGTGCAAAAGTGTTAGGATGAGCAACACCTGAAACAAACAACAAACAAACAGAGTCAACAACAGAAGCCAGCCGTCCATTTGTGGTTTCAGCAGGAAGACCCAATGGGTTTTCGGGAAACAACCAACATCACCACGTAGGAAGCTATAGCTACCTGCGTGACATCCGAGTCCCGGGATGATCACATGTGTTGAGGATAACGAGGGTTTTTGTTCATAAAACAAAGCACAAAAGGATAAGGACAGTCCCTCACAGAGAAATGCTAACCGTAGACACGTGTTTCGGGCTTAAGGCCCTCATCAGTACGGTGCAAAAGTGTTAGGATGAGCAACACCTGAAACAAACAACAAACAAACAGAGTCAACAACAGAAGCCAGCCGTCCATTTGTGGTTTCAGCAGGAAGACCCAATGGGTTTTCGGGAAACAACCAACATCACCACGTAGGAAGCTATAGCTACCTGCGTGACATCCGAGTCCCGGGATGATCACATGTGTTGAGGATAACGAGGGTTTTTGTTCATAAAACAAAGCACAAAAGGATAAGGACAGTCCCTCACAGAGAAATGCTAACCGTAGACACGTGTTTCGGGCTTTAGGCCCTCATCAGTACGGTGCAAAAGTGTTAGGATGAGCAACACCTGAAACAAACAACAAACAAACAGAGTCAACAACAGAAGCCAGCCGTCCATTTGTGGTTTCAGCAGGAAGACCCAATGGGTTTTCGGGAAACAACCAACATCACCACGTAGGAAGCTATAGCTACCTGCGTGACATCCGAGTCCCGGGATGATCACATGTGTTGAGGATAACGAGGGTTTTTGTTCATAAAACAAAGCACAAAAGGATAAGGACAGTCCCTCACAGAGAAATGCTAACCGTAGACACGTGTTTCGGGCTTAAGGCCCTCATCAGTACGGTGCAAAAGTGTTAGGATGAGCAACACCTGAAACAAACAACAAACAAACAGAGTCAACAACAGAAGCCAGCCGTCCATTTGTGGTTTCAGCAGGAAGACCCAATGGGTTTTCGGGAAACAACCAACATCACCACGTAGGAAGCTATAGCTACCTGCGTGACATCCGAGTCCCGGGATGATCACATGTGTTGAGGATAACGAGGGTTTTTGTTCATAAAACAAAGCACAAAAGGATAAGGACAGTCCCTCACAGAGAAATGCTAACCGTAGACACGTGTTTCGGGCTTAAGGCCCTCATCAGTACGGTGCAAAAGTGTTAGGATGAGCAACACCTGAAACAAACAACAAACAAACAGAGTCAACAACAGAAGCCAGCCGTCCATTTGTGGTTTCAGCAGGAAGACCCAATGGGTTTTCGGGAAACAACCAACATCACCACGTAGGAAGCTATAGCTACCTGCGTGACATCCGAGTCCCGGGATGATCACATGTGTTGAGGATAACGAGGGTTTTTGTTCATAAAACAAAGCACAAAAGGATAAGGACAGTCCCTCACAGAGAAATGCTAACCGTAGACACGTGTTTCGGGCTTAAGGCCCTCATCAGTACGGTGCAAAAGTGTTAGGATGAGCAACACCTGAAACAAACAACAAACAAACAGAGTCAACAACAGAAGCCAGCCGTCCATTTGTGGTTTCAGCAGGAAGACCCAATGGGTTTTCGGGAAACAACCAACATCACCACGTAGGAAGCTATAGCTACCTGCGTGACATCCGAGTCCCGGGATGATCACATGTGTTGAGGATAACGAGGGTTTTTGTTCATAAAACAAAGCACAAAAGGATAAGGACAGTCCCTCACAGAGAAATGCTAACCGTAGACACGTGTTTCGGGCTTAAGGCCCTCATCAGTACGGTGCAAAAGTGTTAGGATGAGCAACACCTGAAACAAACAACAAACAAACAGAGTCAACAACAGAAGCCAGCCGTCCATTTGTGGTTTCAGCAGGAAGACCCAATGGGTTTTCGGGAAACAACCAACATCACCACGTAGGAAGCTATAGCTACCTGCGTGACATCCGAGTCCCGGGATGATCACATGTGTTGAGGATAACGAGGGTTTTTGTTCATAAAACAAAGCACAAAAGGATAAGGACAGTCCCTCACAGAGAAATGCTAACCGTAGACACGTGTTTCGGGCTTAAGGCCCTCATCAGTACGGTGCAAAAGTGTTAGGATGAGCAACACCTGAAACAAACAACAAACAAACAGAGTCAACAACAACAGAGGTGTTGCTCATCCTAACACCTTTGCACCGTACTGATGAGGGCCTTAAGCCCGAAACACGTGTCTACGGTTAGCATTTCTCTGTGAGGGACTGTCCTTATCCTTTTGTGCTTTGTTTTATGAACAAAAACCCTCGTTATCCTCAACACATGTGATCATCCCGGGACTCGGATGTCACGCAGGTAGCTATAGCTTCCTACGTGGTGATGTTGGTTGTTTCCCGAAAACCCATTGGGTCTTCCTGCTGAAACCACAAATGGACGGCTGGCTTCTGTTGTTGACTCTGTTTGTTTGTTGTTTGTTTCAGGTGTTGCTCATCCTAACACTTTTGCACCGTACTGATGAGGGCCTTAAGCCCGAAACACGTGTCTACGGTTAGCATTTCTCTGTGAGGGACTGTCCTTATCCTTTTGTGCTTTGTTTTATGAACAAAAACCCTCGTTATCCTCAACACATGTGATCATCCCGGGACTCGGATGTCACGCAGGTAGCTATAGCTTCCTACGTGGTGATGTTGGTTGTTTCCCGAAAACCCATTGGGTCTTCCTGCTGAAACCACAAATGGACGGCTGGCTTCTGTTGTTGACTCTGTTTGTTTGTTGTTTGTTTCAGGTGTTGCTCATCCTAACACTTTTGCACCGTACTGATGAGGGCCTTAAGCCCGAAACACGTGTCTACGGTTAGCATTTCTCTGTGAGGGACTGTCCTTATCCTTTTGTGCTTTGTTTTATGAACAAAAACCCTCGTTATCCTCAACACATGTGATCATCCCGGGACTCGGATGTCACGCAGGTAGCTATAGCTTCCTACGTGGTGATGTTGGTTGTTTCCCGAAAACCCATTGGGTCTTCCTGCTGAAACCACAAATGGACGGCTGGCTTCTGTTGTTGACTCTGTTTGTTTGTTGTTTGCATAGACTTATTATCCTAAGGAGACGAAACATCCCCGTACTGGGACTCGCTTTGTTGTGAAGCAAACATTCACATTGTTTGGATAAGGACGGCTATAGTACAGTTAACGAGTGAGACAAGGATGAACAATTCTCTCAGCTTCGAGTCGGCAACACTGCAAAAGAATTATCTGTTGAAATTGAAAACACCATCCATGGGCGTGCGAAAATCTTTTTCCCATTTTATTGAATGAAATATTTGGCCGCGTAGGCGAAAAGTTGGTCGGTATTTGTTTTTGAAGATATATATATTTTAAATATTATTTTTGGGTGGATATTATTTATGTAATTTAGAAATTGATTTAGTTGTCTGGATGTTTCAGAAAGGAAAGCAAGTTTATGTAATTTACAAATCGATACCGAAAGTATATTTTTACCACTTATTTTGAGTTGAAAATTTTATTTTTTATATAGGACATGAAAATATCTGACATTAGGCCCACTTCTCGCAGATATTTTCATGTCTTATATAGAAAATAAAATTTTCAACTCAATAAATTACCGCTAAAAATATACTTTTGGTATCAATTTGTAGAAAACATACGATGCTTGCCTTTCTGGAACATCCAGGCAACTAAATCAATTTCTAAATATACTTAAATAATATCCACCCAAAAATAAAATTCGAATTGGAAAAGGAAACAAATAATCACATAACATTCTTAGACCCCAGCAAACAACTTTCAATATCACAGTCGAACCAAAAACTTGCTTTTAACGTGTTTAGAGATTTCAGCATTTCGATCAATGATTCACACATAGCTTTCACCTTTACCATTATCCAAAGTAAACCGCGAAACCGAAATAGAACCATATATATAAAACCAATAGCTGCAAACAATCGGTTCAAACATGCAATTATAGAAAATTTAGTTAAACAGAAAATATCAAAAATTAAATATACCCCATCATAAAAAACTGAAAAACCAAAAAATTAATTTCTCTCTCGTACTTTGGTGATATGAATGATAATAAATGAAATATCATCGTTGTAATTTGAAGCAAAAGATTCGATTCAACCCCAAACACAAGTAAATCAGGAGTTTTTATGAGTTAACATGTTCAACTTGCAATATGAAATATATAGGACAAACAGGTCGACGTTAATTAAAAACTAGATTTAACGAATATCGAATAGATTTTAACAAAAATAAGTGTCTCTCCACCTTTGCATAGATAATAATCACCCTTTCCCCACAATTGACTACATGAAAATTATACATGTAGAACAAAAGGCAGGAGACTAAACTATTTAGAATCCACTGAAATTTATAAGTTATTGAACAGAAATAGTTTTTAAATTATGAATGAACAAACAGAACTGTGTTATTCTAAAATATTCAAATAATACCTGAAATTTGCTTAACAGTCAAAAATGTTTCCTGCCTACGGAGTTTTATAGCCATTTCTTGATTTTTTCTATTACTTTTTTGTACCTGATTTCACATAAATACTCTGTACAATTTGTAGAACCTTCAATTTCTGAAGATAAACTTGAAATAAGTTCCAAACTCCGCAGGTACACAATATAATCTTCAAATTGTTAATTAATATCCAATTTTATTGGTAATAAAAATAAAACATGTTTTGAATACGGTATTTATTATAGGATCCCCTATTTTTCCCAAATTCTGAGGAAACTGCGAATTATTGAATATTTTAGTAAGTATAAGTTACCAACTTCAGACTTCAATTTTTATGGGTATCCTTGAAGGAAACATGCTCTAAACAAATAATTTATTTTTTCGAGGAACAATTACATATCGTCGGCTAAGAGTGTAAATCTGCTAAGTCCATTTTGAACAATTTCACAGGAGACCAAAAAAACCGTACAGTACAGTGTTATAATAATAATAATATGAGAGTTTATTCATGAAAATACATTCAATAAACTCTATTGAATGTATTTTCATGAATAAACTCTCTGATAAGGTAATGGGACAACATCTGGCTTGAGGAATTTTCCATTTGGCCTTATTTCAATATCGTCTGAATTGAAATGGTTCGAACAAATAAATACCAACTTCTTAGTGAAATTAACGCTTTCAAATCCAAGGAGCGAAGCCCAAATTCCTCTCTTTTCGGTATCAGATGGAAATCTGAAATGAATATTCAATCACATTATTCTAATTCTACATAATTTTATCTACCTACGTCACTGGAATATATGACATTTTTTTACTTACTTATGAAAAGATAAATCCGGATGGGAAATCTTACTTTTCTTACAAATTTCACACTGACGAATCATATTTAAATATATATTCAACTAAATTCAGCCTAAAACGCTCAAATCACGAAATAAATATTAAAGCACACAAATTTATTTCCTTAAATCTCCTTAAATATCTCAGGACTCGTGCTGACAACAATGCAACAAATGTGACAGACCACGTGAAAGAAACCTGCCATCTTGACAATTTGCCTATATAAAATAAGAACAGTGTTGCCGCACTTCCCCAGACGCCGAATCATTCAAGGGTTGCGTTCTTAAATTTACTCCGAATAGGCCGTGATACTCGAAGAGCATACTCGGAGGAAGGAATAGTACGTTTGTGAACGCTTTTGAGTAATCATAGCTTACTCGGAGTAAGTTTAAGAACGCATAGACATGAACTGCGGACGAAGTTTTGAACCGAAACATCAGCCCAAATGATAAATCTGGCAACAGTGCTTTCTCCCAGTGAAATAGACCAGATTACAGTCGGCCAGTACAAATAGTGGACTAGTGAATGTTGGCCTCACTTTCAAATGTAAACAATCAGGTCTCTTTTGATACGTCTATGGTTGTTTGTTTCAGGTGTTGCTCATCCTAACACTTTTGCACCGTACTGATGAGGGCCTTAAGCCCGAAACACGTGTCTACGGTTAGCATTTCTCTGTGAGGGACTGTCCTTATCCTTTTGTGCTTTGTTTTATGAACAAAAACCCTCGTTATCCTCAACACATGTGATCATCCCGGGACTCGGATGTCACGCAGGTAGCTATAGCTTCCTACGTGGTGATGTTGGTTGTTTCCCGAAAACCCATTGGGTCTTCCTGCTGAAACCACAAATGGACGGCTGGCTTCTGTTGTTGACTCTGTTTGTTTGTTGTTTGTTTCAGGTGTTGCTCATCCTAACACTTTTGCACCGTACTGATGAGGGCCTTAAGCCCGAAACACGTGTCTACGGTTAGCATTTCTCTGTGAGGGACTGTCCTTATCCTTTTGTGCTTTGTTTTATGAACAAAAACCCTCGTTATCCTCAACACATGTGATCATCCCGGGACTCGGATGTCACGCAGGTAGCTATAGCTTCCTACGTGGTGATGTTGGTTGTTTCCCGAAAACCCATTGGGTCTTCCTGCTGAAACCACAAATGGACGGCTGGCTTCTGTTGTTGACTCTGTTTGTTTGTTGTTTGTTTCAGGTGTTGCTCATCCTAACACTTTTGCACCGTACTGATGAGGGCCTTAAGCCCGAAACACGTGTCTACGGTTAGCATTTCTCTGTGAGGGACTGTCCTTATCCTTTTGTGCTTTGTTTTATGAACAAAAACCCTCGTTATCCTCAACACATGTGATCATCCCGGGACTCGGATGTCACGCAGGTAGCTATAGCTTCCTACGTGGTGATGTTGGTTGTTTCCCGAAAACCCATTGGGTCTTCCTGCTGAAACCACAAATGGACGGCTGGCTTCTGTTGTTGACTCTGTTTGTTTGTTGTTTGTTTCAGGTGTTGCTCATCCTAACACTTTTGCACCGTACTGATGAGGGCCTTAAGCCCGAAACACGTGTCTACGGTTAGCATTTCTCTGTGAGGGACTGTCCTTATCCTTTTGTGCTTTGTTTTATGAACAAAAACCCTCGTTATCCTCAACACATGTGATCATCCCGGGACTCGGATGTCACGCAGGTAGCTATAGCTTCCTACGTGGTGATGTTGGTTGTTTCCCGAAAACCCATTGGGTCTTCCTGCTGAAACCACAAATGGACGGCTGGCTTCTGTTGTTGACTCTGTTTGTTTGTTGTTTGTTTCAGGTGTTGCTCATCCTAACACTTTTGCACCGTACTGATGAGGGCCTTAAGCCCGAAACACGTGTCTACGGTTAGCATTTCTCTGTGAGGGACTGTCCTTATCCTTTTGTGCTTTGTTTTATGAACAAAAACCCTCGTTATCCTCAACACATGTGATCATCCCGGGACTCGGATGTCACGCAGGTAGCTATAGCTTCCTACGTGGTGATGTTGGTTGTTTCCCGAAAACCCATTGGGTCTTCCTGCTGAAACCACAAATGGACGGCTGGCTTCTGTTGTTGACTCTGTTTGTTTGTTGTTTGTTTCAGGTGTTGCTCATCCTAACACTTTTGCACCGTACTGATGAGGGCCTTAAGCCCGAAACACGTGTCTACGGTTAGCATTTCTCTGTGAGGGACTGTCCTTATCCTTTTGTGCTTTGTTTTATGAACAAAAACCCTCGTTATCCTCAACACATGTGATCATCCCGGGACTCGGATGTCACGCAGGTAGCTATAGCTTCCTACGTGGTGATGTTGGTTGTTTCCCGAAAACCCATTGGGTCTTCCTGCTGAAACCACAAATGGACGGCTGGCTTCTGTTGTTGACTCTGTTTGTTTGTTGTTTGTTTCAGGTGTTGCTCATCCTAACACTTTTGCACCGTACTGATGAGGGCCTTAAGCCCGAAACACGTGTCTACGGTTAGCATTTCTCTGTGAGGGACTGTCCTTATCCTTTTGTGCTTTGTTTTATGAACAAAAACCCTCGTTATCCTCAACACATGTGATCATCCCGGGACTCGGATGTCACGCAGGTAGCTATAGCTTCCTACGTGGTGATGTTGGTTGTTTCCCGAAAACCCATTGGGTCTTCCTGCTGAAACCACAAATGGACGGCTGGCTTCTGTTGTTGACTCTGTTTGTTTGTTGTTTGTTTCAGGTGTTGCTCATCCTAACACTTTTGCACCGTACTGATGAGGGCCTTAAGCCCGAAACACGTGTCTACGGTTAGCATTTCTCTGTGAGGGACTGTCCTTATCCTTTTGTGCTTTGTTTTATGAACAAAAACCCTCGTTATCCTCAACACATGTGATCATCCCGGGACTCGGATGTCACGCAGGTAGCTATAGCTTCCTACGTGGTGATGTTGGTTGTTTCCCGAAAACCCATTGGGTCTTCCTGCTGAAACCACAAATGGACGGCTGGCTTCTGTTGTTGACTCTGTTTGTTTGTTGTTTGTTTCAGGTGTTGCTCATCCTAACACTTTTGCACCGTACTGATGAGGGCCTTAAGCCCGAAACACGTGTCTACGGTTAGCATTTCTCTGTGAGGGACTGTCCTTATCCTTTTGTGCTTTGTTTTATGAACAAAAACCCTCGTTATCCTCAACACATGTGATCATCCCGGGACTCGGATGTCACGCAGGTAGCTATAGCTTCCTACGTGGTGATGTTGGTTGTTTCCCGAAAACCCATTGGGTCTTCCTGCTGAAACCACAAATGGACGGCTGGCTTCTGTTGTTGACTCTGTTTGTTTGTTGTTTGTTTCAGGTGTTGCTCATCCTAACATTTTTGCACCGTACTGATGAGGGCCTTAAGCCCGAAACACGTGTCTACGGTTAGCATTTCTCTGTGAGGGACTGTCCTTATCCTTTTGTGCTTTGTTTTATGAACAAAAACCCTCGTTATCCTCAACACATGTGATCATCCCGGGACTCGGATGTCACGCAGGTAGCTATAGCTTCCTACGTGGTGATGTTGGTTGTTTCCCGAAAACCCATTGGGTCTTCCTGCTGAAACCACAAATGGACGGCTGGCTTCTGTTGTTGACTCTGTTTGTTTGTTGTTTGTTTCAGGTGTTGCTCATCCTAACACTTTTGCACCGTACTGATGAGGGCCTTAAGCCCGAAACACGTGTCTACGGTTAGCATTTCTCTGTGAGGGACTGTCCTTATCCTTTTGTGCTTTGTTTTATGAACAAAAACCCTCGTTATCCTCAACACATGTGATCATCCCGGGACTCGGATGTCACGCAGGTAGCTATAGCTTCCTACGTGGTGATGTTGGTTGTTTCCCGAAAACCCATTGGGTCTTCCTGCTGAAACCACAAATGGACGGCTGGCTTCTGTTGTTGACTCTGTTTGTTTGTTGTTTGTTTCAGGTGTTGCTCATCCTAACACTTTTGCACCGTACTGATGAGGGCCTTAAGCCCGAAACACGTGTCTACGGTTAGCATTTCTCTGTGAGGGACTGTCCTTATCCTTTTGTGCTTTGTTTTATGAACAAAAACCCTCGTTATCCTCAACACATGTGATCATCCCGGGACTCGGATGTCACGCAGGTAGCTATAGCTTCCTACGTGGTGATGTTGGTTGTTTCCCGAAAACCCATTGGGTCTTCCTGCTGAAACCACAAATGGACGGCTGGCTTCTGTTGTTGACTCTGTTTGTTTGTTGTTTGTTTCAGGTGTTGCTCATCCTAACACTTTTGCACCGTACTGATGAGGGCCTTAAGCCCGAAACACGTGTCTACGGTTAGCATTTCTCTGTGAGGGACTGTCCTTATCCTTTTGTGCTTTGTTTTATGAACAAAAACCCTCGTTATCCTCAACACATGTGATCATCCCGGGACTCGGATGTCACGCAGGTAGCTATAGCTTCCTACGTGGTGATGTTGGTTGTTTCCCGAAAACCCATTGGGTCTTCCTGCTGAAACCACAAATGGACGGCTGGCTTCTGTTGTTGACTCTGTTTGTTTGTTGTTTGTTTCAGGTGTTGCTCATCCTAACACTTTTGCACCGTACTGATGAGGGCCTTAAGCCCGAAACACGTGTCTACGGTTAGCATTTCTCTGTGAGGGACTGTCCTTATCCTTTTGTGCTTTGTTTTATGAACAAAAACCCTCGTTATCCTCAACACATGTGATCATCCCGGGACTCGGATGTCACGCAGGTAGCTATAGCTTCCTACGTGGTGATGTTGGTTGTTTCCCGAAAACCCATTGGGTCTTCCTGCTGAAACCACAAATGGACGGCTGGCTTCTGTTGTTGACTCTGTTTGTTTGTTGTTTGTTTCAGGTGTTGCTCATCCTAACATTTTTGCACCGTACTGATGAGGGCCTTAAGCCCGAAACACGTGTCTACGGTTAGCATTTCTCTGTGAGGGACTGTCCTTATCCTTTTGTGCTTTGTTTTATGAACAAAAACCCTCGTTATCCTCAACACATGTGATCATCCCGGGACTCGGATGTCACGCAGGTAGCTATAGCTTCCTACGTGGTGATGTTGGTTGTTTCCCGAAAACCCATTGGGTCTTCCTGCTGAAACCACAAATGGACGGCTGGCTTCTGTTGTTGACTCTGTTTGTTTGTTGTTTGTTTCAGGTGTTGCTCATCCTAACACTTTTGCACCGTACTGATGAGGGCCTTAAGCCCGAAACACGTGTCTACGGTTAGCATTTCTCTGTGAGGGACTGTCCTTATCCTTTTGTGCTTTGTTTTATGAACAAAAACCCTCGTTATCCTCAACACATGTGATCATCCCGGGACTCGGATGTCACGCAGGTAGCTATAGCTTCCTACGTGGTGATGTTGGTTGTTTCCCGAAAACCCATTGGGTCTTCCTGCTGAAACCACAAATGGACGGCTGGCTTCTGTTGTTGACTCTGTTTGTTTGTTGTTTGTTTCAGGTGTTGCTCATCCTAACACTTTTGCACCGTACTGATGAGGGCCTTAAGCCCGAAACACGTGTCTACGGTTAGCATTTCTCTGTGAGGGACTGTCCTTATCCTTTTGTGCTTTGTTTTATGAACAAAAACCCTCGTTATCCTCAACACATGTGATCATCCCGGGACTCGGATGTCACGCAGGTAGCTATAGCTTCCTACGTGGTGATGTTGGTTGTTTCCCGAAAACCCATTGGGTCTTCCTGCTGAAACCACAAAAGGACGGCTGGCTTCTGTTGTTGACTCTGTTTGTTTGTTGTTTGTTTCAGGTGTTGCTCATCCTAACACTTTTGCACCGTACTGATGAGGGCCTTAAGCCCGAAACACGTGTCTACGGTTAGCATTTCTCTGTGAGGGACTGTCCTTATCCTTTTGTGCTTTGTTTTATGAACAAAAACCCTCGTTATCCTCAACACATGTGATCATCCCGGGACTCGGATGTCACGCAGGTAGCTATAGCTTCCTACGTGGTGATGTTGGTTGTTTCCCGAAAACCCATTGGGTCTTCCTGCTGAAACCACAAATGGACGGCTGGCTTCTGTTGTTGACTCTGTTTGTTTGTTGTTTGTTTCAGGTGTTGCTCATCCTAACACTTTTGCACCGTACTGATGAGGGCCTTAAGCCCGAAACACGTGTCTACGGTTAGCATTTCTCTGTGAGGGACTGTCCTTATCCTTTTGTGCTTTGTTTTATGAACAAAAACCCTCGTTATCCTCAACACATATATATATATATATATATATATATATATATATAGATCAATGAGATAAGGGTTTATCGACTCAATGTTTGGAGGAATAAATAAAAAGATGAACTCTTTATTCTGTGACAAGCTTTCGCATTTTTTTAATGCTTCTTCAGGGCTTCTAAAAGAATGTACAATAATTTTCACAATGAACAATCTAAAATATTTTTTACACATTGAACTTACCGAATGTGAGATTTTTAAAGTCACTAGCATCATGCTCAAACATTCGTCATTAAATAAAACTTACAGACTAGACAAAACAATACAAATACAATTATCAATGTAAATTAGCCGCATCGCAGTTTATAGAAATAAATGATTGATAAACTTGTTATTGTTGCTTTGTTTACGAAATAATTACAGGTTATGTTACAGCTCTCTGTGGATTTAGATCTTTACTTTGTGTTCCCATCCCATCCCATCTAAATCCACAGAGAGCTGTAACATAACCTGTAATTATTTCGTAAACAAAGCAACAATAACAAGTTTATCAATCATTTATTTCTATAAACTGCGATGCGGCTAATTTACATTGATAATTGTATTTGTATTGTTTTGTCTAGTCTGTAAGTTTTATTTAATGACGAATGTTTGAGCATGATGCTAGTGACTTCAAAAATCTCACATTCGGTAAGTTCAATGTGTAAAAAATATTTTAGATTGTTCATTGTGAAAATTATTGTACATTCTTTTAGAAGCCCTGAAGAAGCATTAAAAAAATGCGAAAGCTTGGCACAGAATAAAGAGTTTATCTTTTTATTTATTCCTCCAAACATTGAGTCGATAAACCCTTATCTCATTGATCTAAATATACCTGAGACTCTTAAATTCACTTATAATATATATATATATATATATATATATATATATATATATATATATATATATATATATATATATATATATATATAAGTAGGGGTGATTTGGGTATCTAGGCAATTTGAAATGATCAACAATCTATCGTCTGTTCATCTATATTTCGAACCAAGGTGCGGTTCTTCTTCAGGATGCTAAAATTACAAAATTACAAAATCAAGAGTTGGAAAGCTGAAAAAACAACTCATGCTCACATCCGACAAGACAGTATTATCAATGCTAATAAGTATAGCAACAAAGGTCTTCTGCTCATAAAAATTATAAAAATTACAATAAACCAAAAAGAAAGGAAAGAAACGCTATCACAATGAATCTGTCTGGCTTTGCAATCTCACTATTACACAAATTCCCACCGAAGTTGAGGTTATCTTTAGTCTAGTACCAAAATTTGAAATGTGTTTCATAAACAAAAATGAAAATAATATTAATAAGAAGATTGACTTAAAGAATTTAAGTGTTATATATAGTTATTTATTATCCTTAGATCGTAGGCCATCTAGACAAACATGACTTTATGTCACTTCCTGCATTGTTGTTTTCTCTGTGTTCCCTTGTCTGTGAATGTTAACCTATAATTTTGACAGATTCATTGTGATAGCGTTTCTTTCCTTTCTTTTTGGTTTATTGTAATTTTTATAATTTTTATGAGCAGAAGACCTTTGTTGCTATACTTATTAGCATTGATAATACTGTCTTGTCGGATATGAGCATGAGTTGTTTTTTCAGCTTTCCAACTCTTGATTTTGTAATTTTAGCATCCTGAAGAAGAACCGCACCTTGGTTCGAAATATAGATGAACAGACGATAGATTGTTGATCATTTCAAATTGCCTAGATACCCAAATCACCCCCTACTTACTTTATTCGGCAAATAATTCTCTTACTGTATATATATATATATATATATATATATATTTTTTTTTTTATATATATATTATATTATATATATATATATATATATATATATATATATATATATATATATATATATATATATATATATATATATATATATATATATATATATACAGGGTGAGTCTTTGACTTGTACATATATTTTAACCGAAGGTTCTTGAGGTCAAAAGAAACACTTTTTTCATTTACCATTTTTTCCGATTCGGCCCTGTTAAAAAGATATAGCCATTTTAAATTTTCAAAATGAGCTAATTCACCCCTGAAAACCGGAACACTGAAGTTTTCTCAAGCATAAGATATACCTCTTGAACCTTGGAAATAAGCTACGAAATTAGAAAAACCATCATAAACTCACGTTTAACATTCCATTTGTTGAACAAAGTAGTGTTTATAATCAAATAAATGAGTTATTCCAATTTCGTTGACGCTAAAGATTAAATATTCTTCTCTTGATTTCTATTTCATTTTCGATAATTATAACGAATTGAGCTCGCTACCACCCATATTAGCTCTGATACTCATATCCATTCATTCATTATATTTCATTTATATGATATCGTTGTTTATTTTTCGTGCAAGAATTAACCTTAAAATCTCAAATAAATAATATTCATCTATGAAAGATCTAACACAGACTATAGTAATCTGTGGTTTTAAGTTTGAATTTCAAATTTCGAGTGATGCCAAATATAAACACAGCAGTTCGGTTCGAATAATCTATGTTCTAAGTTCTAACCTAAAATTTTCATTTACAGTTTACAGTTTACACTGTTATTGTTATAAGATATTTGTTATGAAATGAAGCATTTGATTTGTTCCAACTATCTCATAAAAATATTGAAATGCATCAATATTTTTGAAACCATCAGTATGAAAATATGGAAATATGTAAAATATTCTGGCTCTGTAATCAATGGAAAATGTTAGACTCCACTTGTAATCAAATTTGTTGTTAATGTGTACCTACATTATAGCCAACTTTACTACTTAATTCATCTTGATTTTGGCATTGAAAATAAATGAGAAGTATTCAATGTAAATATCCACAATAGAATATTTGGTTTCTTTCAACTCACCTAATTTGTTTTCACATTAAAACAATTATGGCCCTCTTGGAAGTATGTCAATCATAAGCTCTTAGGATGAATTTATGGAATAGCAAAAGAATAAAAGTATTCAATCTCAATCACATGAAAATTTGTCTAGTATGTACCTAGTCCTATGTTTCGATGTGAGTTTGAATGAGCCGAAGAAGAATACAGTATTGTTCGATAGCAGCAGTCTTTAGTGGGATATTGATTGTTGTCATTATAATGGGACTATTTTGTGAAAACTTTTTTAAACATGGGTTTTATGAATAATCTGGACTTTTCAAAAAGAATGTTGATTTTAGTGAAGTATCTTCTTATTATCAGAGCTGTGCCAAAGCTCAGTGATTTTTAATCAAATCGAGG
Source organism: Harmonia axyridis (assembly GCF_914767665.1). Lineage (NCBI taxonomy): Eukaryota > Metazoa > Arthropoda > Insecta > Coleoptera > Coccinellidae > Harmonia > Harmonia axyridis. The sequence goes on from NC_059503.1 coordinate 49,688,188, forward strand.
AGTTGAGGTGAGCTTATTCAAATAACTTCATTTTCAAACTAAGTTGGCTAGTACTTCAATTCTTAAATCTGAGACATGACTTCATAGTAAATATTCATTTCTGTGGTTTTTTTTTCCACAATAGAACAGAGTTGCATTCAGCCAAAGTACCCAATTTTTTGAATTTCACAGATAATTTTTTTTTTTTAAGATCAAGTTATTCGAAAACGGCGCTTTGTACGAGAAAATATGAAGAATACTTTTATTTTTCAAATTAGCCAAATATTCTTCAATGAACGTTCAAATTACTATTAAGAGTTGGTTTCTTCGAATTTCTGGTATTTTTATGGTATGTTATGTTCATAACAAAGAAACAGAAGAATGTGTATGGAATCTGGTGTTCGGAGAAGATGTATCACATCAAAAAAAAGCTATATTTCAAAAATCATTTCCTTCGATACAACCATTTACGAGATATAGCCGAAAATCACATTTTTTTAACGATTTTCAACAGCCTGTATCTTTTTAACCGGGCCGAATCGGAAAAAATGGTAAAGGAAAAAAGTGTTTCTTTTGACCTCAGGAATCTTGGGTTAAAATATATGTACAAGTCAAAGACTCACCCTGTATATATATATATATATATATATATATATATATCAATGATCAACAATCTATCGTCTGTTCATCTATATTTCGAACCAAGGTGCGGTTCTTCTTCAGGAGGCTAAAATCACACAAATTACAAAATCAGAGTTGGAAAGCTACAAAAACAACTCATGCTTACATCCGGCAAGAGCAGTAAGAGTACTGCATTATATATATATATATATATATATATATATATATATATATATATATATAGTATATATATATATATATATATATAGTATATATATATATATATATAGTATATTTCAACCAACAAAGAAAATCATGATTCAAGACGAGACAACCAAACATACACCTCGATTTATATATATATATATATATATATATATATATATATATATATATATATATATATATATATATATATATATATATATATATATATATATATATATATATATATATATATATATATATATATATATATATATATATATATATATATATATATATATATATATATATATATAAATAATATCAGTAACTGTTTAGTTTCCATGCGTTCTACCGTTGTAAAATCCCGCCCAGTTTCCCTTCTTATCTCTTCGTTCCTGATATGTTGCAATCTGGAAACTCTACAAGATCTTATCGAAATGTCCATCTCTAATTTGTCTATGGTCTTTTTTTTCTGGAAGTTGCCAGCATTCACAGCCATAAGTTAAAATAGATTCTACAACTGTTGTGTAGATTGTTGCCTCTGATATTGAAACCTTTTTTTTTCGTTTCAGTAGCCGTTCAGTTGTTTATAGATAGAGTTGAGTAGGGGTGGAGGAGTCTCGATAGAAATGGCCCCCATTAATTGGGGATCTTATATGTTAGATGATATCATAGTTCTCCAGTCGCATACTCCAGGAAGTTTATTTTAATTGGGGTCGGATCTTGTATATTCTCAAAATTTAAATATGTATGTCGTAAAAAGATTTACCCAGATTTTTTCCTAATTAGGATGTCTACTAGCTGTTCTTTCGATCCTATTCTTGGGGCATCCTTTCTGCTGTGTAGTAATTTTCAACTCTGTATTTCTCAGAGTAACTAACGCTAAAAGATTACATATATCATGCTGTTACAATCATTACGTGTTCTTCAATTAACGGAAACTCTAGAGCCCGTAAGCAATCAGAGGTCTCCCCAAAGGACGTAGTTAATATCACACAATCTACTTCTACGAAAGATGAAAAAAAACTCCTCTCCTGACCTATCTAGCTGCCGGTATCACTAGGCAACAACAGTACCTAGAAGTGAAGGGAATCCAATATGCTGATGTCATCATCAAAATGACATCACACCGAATAAATTAGTCAAAATCATTATTTTGATCCGTATCTGATAGAACGCTCGAGCTATTCGGATTCTGAAGAGTTTTTATGTTAAAATAGACGACGTAATATCCCCACCAGACAAATGGAAGCAGGAGTGCCTCAAGGTTCAGTTCTAAGCCCAAAATCAACAACATCTGCATATGCAACGCCCCAAAAAGGTCAAGGAATATGCTAGCTCTATACGCAGATGATAGATGTCATTTACAGAATAGTGATCGCAGCACTAGATGATTTATATATTACAGACGAATGTTTCATTAAGTGAAAGATTCAAATGAAATGACTAAACCTGCATAGTCAACTGTGCGATTGTATTTTTCTTCCTGTTAATTTCTAGCTGTTTGCGGAACCAATTATCAAATATATTGGGACTGTATGCAAATAAAAAAACAAACAAAAAAACAAATAATAATTCAAACTCTATGGATGGCAATCAATGGCATTCAATGTATGAAATTAGTATACTAAGCCCTACCTCATTCAGAGTATGGAACGTACTACGCTGATTGGTCGAAACCGCGAGTATATATATATGTATACGAGGACATTTTCGAGGAATTAATGAGATTAGAAGATTCAGGAAAAAAGAGTGGTGTTAGACGTTATAGAGTGAAGGTTGCGCAGCGAAGTGCGCAAAGAGTGAGTGAGTGAACACGTGGTGAAACACGTGGTTGCAAAAAGTGAGAGAGTGAACACGTGGTGAAACACGTAGTAATTGAGTCGTTAAGTGAATGTTGTGTTTCGTTACGGCTCAAGAAGTTTTTAAGTACTTTTCAGTACTAGTTATCAGTGAAAAAAAAAATATATAAATAAATAAAAAATGGAGAATAAGGTGACCAGACCAATCACAAATGAGGATATTCTGGGTTTTATGGCTGAAATACGGGAGTTGAGAGAGACAGTAGCTGCCCTCAGCCGTAGAAATACGCAACTTGAAACATTGCTCACGCAATGTTCAAGCATAGGCCACGCCCCCTCAGGAACAACTTCGACAAATGAGGAGGCGACAACCGAGATGGAAGTCGACCATCAGATCCAGGGGAACAACAAAGCAGATGAAAAAGTCTCAAACGACGAGGATGACGAGGAATTCCAACTCGTCAGTAGAAAAAAGAAAAGGAGGACTGAGGCGCCGGTATCACCCAAACCGGCTGCTGCGGATGAGAAAAAGACGAGAGTTCCGCCTATTATCCTGCGGACCAAGGAAAATTGGTCGCAGATAATACGGTTCCTGAAAGAGTGCGGAATAAATATTCTGAGGAGTCAGAATATTAAAGATGGGGTCAGAATACAACCCGCTGGAGCCGACGATTATCGGAGAATCACCAAAATCTTCGACCAGAAAGATCTCCCGTATCACTCTTTCTCCCTTCCTGAGGAGAAAGTTCTAAAAGTGGTATTGAGGGGAATACCTGAAACGGTTGAGATGACAACCGTCGCAGAGGACTTGAAGAAACAAGGCTTCCACCCAACGGGAGCCTTTAGGATGAAAAGCGGCAAAGAAAGAAAGCCAACCCCCCTGGTTCTAGTCCATTTGCCGCGAGACGAAAGTCGTATTTACGACATAAAAACTGCCGCTGATGTCTGCGTTAAGGTGGAAACATTACGCAGAAAACCCGGTCTGGGCCAATGCCATAGGTGCCAGAAATTCGGGCATGCGGCAAATAGATGCAACGCACCAAGGAAATGCGTTGCCTGCGCAGAGGACCACAATGGGGTGACGAAGTGCCCCAAGGATAAAAAGAGCCCGGCGAAATGCGCTCTATGTAATGGCCCTCATCCGGCCAATTACAAGGGATGCCCCCTCAATCCCTCAAAGGGGAATCCGACGGTTTCCTTTTCAAAGCCGGCCGTCTCACAGAAAGATCAGGCCAAACCCATTTCGGCACCAAAAAGGACGGTTCCTGCCAAAGTAGAGCAGAAACCCGAGAAGAAGACCCCGAAGGAAAAGAATCCAGCGTTCAAAACGAAGAAGACGGCGAAAAAATCGCCTAAGAAAATTTCTCCGAAAAAGGCAGAAATTGAAAAACTCATGGCCACATTCCAGGTCATGATGAACCAGATGATCAAACTTCTGGAATAGCACTGGAGTACAGAAGGAAGCCAAAATCTCTGGAGATAGTGGTCTGGAATGCAGACGGCATCACCAATAAAAAGGACGAGTTCGAAGACTTCTTGAACAGGCATGAAGTGGATGTAGCACTGGTGTGTGAAACCCACCTCAAACCATGCCTCTCTCTGAAAATCCGCAACTACCAGACCTATCGTAGGGACCGGAATGACGAGAGAAAAGGTGGAACAGCCATCTTGATCAAGAAGTCTATTGCTCATTCGGAAATAGATCTACCCGATCTTCAGCATCTGGAAGCCAACGCAATAACCGTGTACACCAACTCCGGTGACATAAGATTGATTGCCGCTTATAATAGACCGGGCCGAAAACTACTCAATGAGGACTTGAGGCGTGTTTTCGATCCCAGAACTCCGACACTGATGGCAGGCGATCTGAACGCCAAGCATCCAGCATGGCATAGCAGAATCACAAATGCTAGTGGAAGAACACTGAACGATTTTGCGGACAATAACCAAGAAATCGTTATAGATGCACCGAATGAGCCAACTCATTACGGACCGATAGGTCGCCCGGATGTATTGGACATCGCGATGTTCAAGAACATCCCATTAGTTCATCGGATCACAGCCATATCTGAGCTGAGTTCCGATCATAATCCTTTTTTGGTTCATCTTGGAGATGAATTCGACGTGGATCCGCCAAAAACCAAGTCATGGACAGACTGGCAGGTTTTCAAGGAACAAATGACGACGAATATGGGTCCACTTAGACTCATATATGACTTCAAGGAACTGGACTCAGCCGTCGAGTCCCTCACGAAAATCATCAAAACGTCATTGGACGGTTCAACACGAATTTCTTCTTTGCCTAGTCAGAAGAACTCGATCCCAGAAGACATCAAGGAGCTTATCAGGGAGAAGCATAGAGCGAGGCGTAGAGCTCAGAACACACTCAGCCCTGAGGACCGTCGAGTGTTCAATCAGCTCAACGCTAGAGTCAAGGAGGCTCTCAGAAAGGTCCGGAATGATCGTTGGGAAGAGAAATTAATCTCTCTTTCCACAGAAGACAACAGTGTTTGGCGGATGGCCAAAGCACTGCACTCAGATAGAAAACCAACCCCACCGATTCACGGTTTACAAGGAATGGTATATAGTCCAGAAGAAAAGGCTGAAGCTTTCGCGGATAACCTCGAAAGCCAATGCAGTTGTACCTACAACTATGCGGATTTGGACCACATCGAGGACGTCAACCGCAAAGTGAGAAGAGACCTGAAAAAGGAATCAACGGAAGCTATTGGTTTCGCAACCGTTCAGGAAATCCAGAACACTATTATGTCGAGTAAAGTGAAAACGGCACCAGGACCAGACGGCATCACTAACTTGACGTTGCGAAACCTCCCTCGAAAAGCCTTAGTAGCATTGACGAATATAGTCAATGCTACGCTACGACTAAGGTACTTTCCGAAGGAATGGAAGAAAGCCAACGTGGTTTCAATCCACAAGGCCGGCAAAGATGCTAAATTCCCGCAGAACTACCGTCCTATCAGTCTTCTCTCGTGCATAGGGAAGATTACGGAAGCGGTCATTCTGAAAAGACTGAAGACAATAACAGAAGAAAAGAAGATTATACAGTTGGAACAGTTTGGTTTTCAAAGCCAACACTCCACTGTGCAACAGGTGCTCCGAGTAGTGGAACAAATCACGGATGGATATAACCGCAAACAAGTCACAGGAGCTGTGTTCTTGGATGTGGCCAAAGCGTTTGATAAAGTATGGCACAAAGGATTGCTATACAAACTGCTCGCGGCCGGATTTCCACTCTCCATGGTCCAACTTCTAGCTTCTTACCTGCATTCTCGCAAGTTTAGAGCCAGAGTTGACGGAGTATTGTCTTCAGAGAGGTCTCTTTCAGCCGGAGTTCCGCAAGGATCTCTGCTGTCTCCAATATTATTCACAATATATGTATCCGACATGCCAAAAACGGTGAAAACCTCCATGGCACTGTACGCTGACGACACTGCCATTCTTGCCAGTTCATGGTGTCCCAAAATGGCAACGAAGTATCTACAGGAAGCCATCTATAGACTTCAATCCTGGTTTGCTCGATGGAGAATCGAAGTAAACCCTGAGAAGAGCGAAGCCGTTCTTTTCAGTCGAAAGAAAAAAGATCCCATAGGACATGTCGTAATGTTCGGTAGGAGGATCGAATGGAAAGACGAGGCCAAGTATCTGGGAGTGATACTTGACAAGAAGCTTACTTGGAAACAACACGTCACATCAGCTGTGACGAAGGGAAAGACAGCAGCGGCAGCGTTGCAACCGCTACTTTGCAAAAGCAGCAAAATGTCTCTTTCCAACAAGCTTCTTCTCTATAAGTCCACCATTCGGCCGGTCATGTCTTACGCATGCCCAGCTTGGGGATACGCCGCAAAGACGCATCTGCAGGGACTTCAAGTCGTGCAGAGTACGATCCTGAGACGGGCCGTAAATGCACCATGGTTTGTCAGCAACGTACGGATACATGAAGACCTGCATATACCATTCTTAGACGACCATTTAATAGATCTGAGCGTGAAGACCTTCAACAAAATGAAAAATCACGCAAACCATCTTATAAGGAAGGCTTGCGACTATGATGAAAAAGCCCCTAGGAAACACAAAAGACCGAAGATGGCACTTCCCTAGGAAGTGTGTATTAGAGCCAAACCCTTACTGGCACAGAGATAATTACACAAACCTTCTGAAGTGGCATATTGCCACCTGCTAGAGCAGACCAAATTAGCTCACCAGAGGTAAATCATATTGAGACTGAGCAGTAAAAGGCTAATAGCCTGACTGCAAAAGAGAACGAAGTTCCAAGTTCCAAGTTTCGAGGAATTATCAAAGCCCAACAATCGTTTTACTCTCCCATATTCCCGTATTATATTATAATGTCTGGTCGCGGTAAAGGTGGAAAAGTTAAGGGTAAGGCAAAGTCTCGTTCCAACCGAGCTGGATTACAATTTCCAGTTGGTCGTATTCATCGTTTATTACGCAAAGGAAATTATGCTGAACGAGTTGGAGCTGGAGCACCCGTCTATCTAGCCGCTGTTATGGAATATCTAGCCGCCGAAGTTTTGGAATTGGCCGGTAACGCAGCACGTGACAACAAGAAAACCAGAATTATTCCCAGACATCTTCAGCTGGCAATCAGAAACGACGAAGAGTTGAACAAATTGCTATCGGGAGTAACTATCGCTCAAGGTGGTGTTTTACCGAATATCCAAGCCGTCCTCTTGCCAAAGAAGACAGAAAAGAAATCATAAATACAATCTGTATGTGAAACGGCCCTTTTCAGGGCCACAATATTTCCTCATTGAAAAGATTTTTTTATCATCTGATCACTTTGGGTATAATAAAATTGCGACAATTTCACGGTCCTACTGACATTCGTAAGTAGGGTAAATGCTCTGATTTTCGACCAAATTAACAAAAACATCGATTTCGGGTACGACTTTTTCACACATAAACTAATCATAAACTAATTTTAAAGGTGTTGATGTTCATCGATTCTTTGGCTAGTTTTAAATAATTTGTCATATAATTTCAAACGTTCTCTTCGCATTCAACCTTCGAAATGTGAAAACAGAGAAAATCTGAATAACATTCGGGTCACGACCATGCCGCAGAGTTCTCGACCATTTTTTTGTTTGTTTTCGACCACTAATAATAGTGGCTGCTCACTTCTCGTCTTCACTTAAAAATTTTATATTTATATCAATCAGATGGATTTCAGATGAGGTAATTGAGTAAGAAACACTGGGAACGTAAAAAAATTATTCTGCAAAAGTTTTCATTTTCTATAAGTATTTCAAAATAGGAACTCATATTAAATAATATTATTTGGTTATTTTGTTCTTAATATCTTTTCAGAAACTAATGAGTATATAAAACACCGACCACAAGTGGTCGAGAATTAAGTATAGTATATCCAAAGTCACTTGGAGGAAGCCAGAATATTTCAATTATATGTTCAAGGGTTGTCCAAGTTTCCAGAAATTCCTTTGGGGCCAGTGAATTTATTGCCTAACAATACTTTCGAATAAACCCCCGGTATTTAGCGGATCGCGGTTTCCATTTCAAAGAGACATCTGGCCGAGCGTTTTTATGGACTAGTTCAAGTGGCTTTGTATATACTATACAATCAAATTGGTTCTCGACCGAGAATAAATGAAAGGTAGAATAAGTATGTTTCAACGTTAATTCAGTGGTCGCAAACTAATATTCAAAAAAAAAAACGAACATGATCCAACAGAAATATATCGGTTGAAATAAACAATTATTGAAATTACATATTGGTTGTCGACCACTTTGGTCGAGAAATAAAAGGTAAAAATTCTCCAATACCAGTTCGCGACTGTCGAATAATATACATTTTCCCACAACTGCTATGAAAAGTAGCGTATTCTTCATAGCTTACTCAATTTCAAAACTATGTATTGCTCATACTGTGGGAAATATTATTTCTCACAGCACTTTGCCCACACCTCGCTTGGTAGACCAATGTAATTGGGCTTTTGAGTCGTTTCTATGGAAACGCAATAAATTCGCGCATACTGTCAACGAAGGCCATTTTAATTTGAATCAAGTCCATTACTTGAATTATTGAAATTTGTGCAGTTGTAGGAAAAGTACAGTGTGCAACATGTGGAGAATGTCCTTTTCTCGCTCGTGTGAACTCGCGAGAAAAGTTGGACTTTCCCCACTTGTTGCACAATATACTATTTCAGCGCGAAAACTTTGACCTATACCCCTACTATGCAAACTATCTTGAAAGGGTAGCAATGGTCGAGAAAACACGTACGGCGGAAATATTTTACACTACAAGATATATTTTATTATTATTTTATCTCAAATCACGGAATGGTCGAGTCGAGAGACACTGACGGTCGGCTAACCAGTGCATTTACCCTATATACAGTGGCTTAGGTAGCTATTAGACCCGGGTCGATCGCAACCCACCGACGAGATAATCGGGTCGAAAGACATAATATAATACAGTGGGAGATCAGGTAAGAAATTTACGAAATCGGTTGTTCTGAATAATGGTCTATTTTCGAATAAAAATGAACAAATTTGTAAAACAGTCCCCCACTATGAACAGTAGGAAAGGACTTATTCTAGTTAACTAGACCTTCAAACTTCGATTTATCGAATCGAATAAATTATCGTATAATTCGATAATTATCGTACCGGTGGCAACGATGGATTTCGGAGTTACTTTCGAGCTACAATTTATTTATTTTGTATTATTCAATAGTTATGTCAACTAATGGGGCTATGTTAATTGGTGCTTTCATCTTTTGAAAATGAAATAAAACAAAAGTAAAAGATAATGAAATCAAACTCAATAAAAAATAACTATACTACGAGGTTGCAACAGGTAAGTCGAGTCCGATTGTTCATTAAATTAGTGGAGAAATGGTGGACTGTATAAGCGACAGCGAAACATATGAAAATGATACTAAAGTCTAAAATTGTGGTTAACATTATAACTTACCTGATGGGCGTCAGGTTAGAAAACATAGCCTCTCCACAGGGCCCTTGGTGCGGGATATACAGGGTGTTTCCTAAACATACGGCAAAAATTCAGGGGGTTGTTCCTTGGACTATTTTAAGCATGTTTTGTCCTTGGATGATTTTTGAAAAACCTCTTTGTTTCGAAGATACAGGGCGAACAACATTTTTCATATTTTTAAAATTAATAATAGTTCAATAATTAATAATAATTTGGATTGGAAGAGGTGGACCTCATTTATGGCCTGCTCGTTCCCCGGACTTAAACCCCTTAGATTATTTCCTATGGGGCCATCTAAAATCATTAGTTTATACCACTCCAGTAGAAAATGTGGAAGACTTGCGAAATCGGATCATTGCTGGGTGTAACTTAATAAGAAATGATCCTGGTGTTTTTGAAAGGGTTCGACAGTCAATGAGGAGAAGATTGGATGCTTGTATGCTGGCTAGAGGTGGTCATTTTCAACAGTTTTTGTAGGTTGAGTTGAATTTTCATGTAATTTTTCATAATAAAATGTTATTATCTGAAATTTTGTTTCCCCTATATCTTCGAAACAAATAGGTTTTTCAAAAATCATCAAAGGACAAAATATTCTTAGAATAGTCCAAGGAACAACCCCCTGAATTTTTGCCGCATGTTTAGGAAACACCCTGTATTTCAGCTCCAACTTTCGGTTTTCAAGGGCGGTGTAGAAAAGCTCTAACATAATGCGTTCGAGCGAATATAAAATCGACGAATAATGCGGGAGTTTCCGAATGAAGCCACCAATTGTTCACTTGTTCACTCGCGAACTTACCATCTTTCGCTATACCTCGAACTCACACAAACAGGTAGGAATGCTACACCTATCAATAACGCTCCCGTGGTTTGAAAAATGCTAGGGTTCGTGTTGTAGTAAGGAAAATGTATCGACGAAAAGCTGCAAAAATTCTACTTGCTGAAGAATCCGACAATCCGACAAGTTCGACAATCTAGGAATAAAAGTCGTAACTTAACAACATGAACACCTAATTGAAAATGCGTAAAGTGAATGATATCTTACCTACAAAAGGAAATTTTTTTACGGTTAATTGGGATCCGGGAATTGAAAGCACGCGGGATGATTTTATATCATCCCGATATGAAAAATTCAACGAGGTAGAGAATGATGAAAATGTTTCACGATTGATGAATTATGTAGAACCACACTCGAATCGTTTCGCCAACGATGTGATCTTCAGAAACGTTAGGCTACTAACTATATATAGCAAAACATGTCCCTGGGGAGGGGGGCTCAAACTACCTCCACTACCTACCACATTATAGGTTAATCGTAACACCTACCAATCACAGTATATCGTTATAATCTACTTATAACTAAACTACAATTTGTCACTAAGAACCGTAAACTTCAGCGGATTGTTAATTTTCCCTTTGAACATACGTTCCATTGTGGCCAAAAACACTTTTCATTAGAATACTTGAACAGTTTTAACGATCTATCACACCAATAATCAAGTTTTGATAATACTGACGACAGTTGAGTCATTAATTAAATTATCGCCGATTTCAACGGATAATGTTCGACTGTGAATTTGAATCCACGCCACCAGAAGGCAGAACTTCGAGTAGCTATCCGAAAAGCGTACGAAGCTTTTATAAACTGGTGTGCGAGTGAAGATGAAATAAGTCCAGTGCATTATGCTAAATAGCGAGCATAGATACTTGAAAAGGCAGAATGTTGGATACAAAGCGAATAAGTCAAGTGTTCCTTCCGGAGCAATAAAAATTTCTGAACGATGCTCCTGTAGAATGTCTCCCTAGTGAGGTAACTTCTGAATTCCTTCAGTGCATATTAAAACAGGTTGCTTTGATTATTGCCATCTCCTGAGTTGGCGCAGGTGCGATGAACTTCTGAAATTGAGAATGAATGTGATATGGAAACGTTAGAAAATCGAATCATAATAACTTATTCTCGCGCAAATCTTTCAATTACATAAGCAGAGTGGATCAAAATAGCGAAACAATACTGTGACACGCGCAACAAAAACCGCGACTGTAAAAAGGGTTATTCTTACAAATGAGGGGTTTGGCAAAGTTACACGACAGCCTTTAGAGCAGGGGGGTGAAACCGCTAGTGCTAACACTGGCAACGGATGTGACGTCACAGTCACTCAGCATTACACGGTATACGTATCACGATGTAAAAATTTTATTCTCATAACAAGCCAATCAGCGTTCGAGGTTTCCAATAAATAGGTATTTGATTGAACAGCCAACAATTAATTGTGTTTGTAATGCATGTATGGTAGCAATGAACAGATCAAGTAGTTTTTATTGTCGCTTATTACAAGTTCTGTTTTAGGTTTCAGGTAATCCATGAGAAACTAAATTTAGAACATAATTAGACTGGGTTTTTCCTCATATCGTATTTCAATGTACTAATATATCTGAAAGCCCTCTTACTTGCGATTATAATATTCCTTCAAAATCAACTGGATTTAAGTTAAATTCTGTTCCTCGGCCTTTACTGAAATATCAAATTAATTATCATCATCCCTATGATTCCAGAACTTCCCCAAATGTTTCTTGTATGGAAAATATTAATGATTTTAACAATAACCATATCCGTGATCCAGAACTATCATATATATATATATATATATATATATTCTCCTTTCTTCCACCTTATAGGGTTGGTATATATATATATATATATATATATATATATATATATAAATAAACAATGGTTTAAGGGGTGTTTTCCAACACCCCTTAAACCATTGTTTATTAATTACTTTAGGAAATTATCACATTTTGTATATATATATATATATATATAAATCATAAGGATAAGGACAGTCCCTCTCAGAGAAATACCAACCGTAGACACGTGTTTCGGGCTTTCGGCCCTCATCAGTACGGTGAACAAGTGTTAGGATGTGCAACACTTGAAAGAAACAACAAACAAACAGAGTCAACAACAGAAGCCAGCAATCCATTTGTGGTTTCAGCAGGAAGACCCAATGTGTTTTCGGGCAACAACCGACATCACCACGCGGAAAGCTATAGCTAACTGCTAATAATAGCTAAAATGACTCATCTGATAGTTTACAATATGAAATATTAATTAAAATTGAGCCTTCAATTTCTCGTCATTTTACCTGAAATGACGAGAATAGTATGTTATGGAAAGAAAATAAATATGTATTGTCTTCTAGATGTTCATCAACACGTTTATGGGCTGGAGGTGCATCATATCAAATATTCAATATGAAAGTTAATTTTTATGAATTTCAGATATCAAATGGACTGATAACTGTTAGAATATTAAGCTAGAGCACACATGTACCTAAGTTGATACTTTGAGGTCCTAAAATAGATTTGTAGAGAAAATAATTATACATCTTCAGAAGTAAATGAAGATAACAATAAAGGTCATCATCAAAAGTTTGTTATATGTACAATTTGGCGATATGAAGAAGAGAAAACGGATTCAAAATTGAAAAAATTTATGGCGCTTGAAATATGACGATTGAATTAATTTGAATGAAAAATAATCAGAAACGTTATCGGAGCATATTTGTTTGCACACTGCAGAGACAGTCACTGTACAGTGCATCCCATTTTGGGTGAGACTGCCAGGTTTCTCGCTTGTTATTTAAGATAGAGCCTTGCGGTTTTCACGTTCCTGTCCTACTTTTTCGTGAAACTCAAGTTGGTCTAATCAGATTGTGCATAACTGTTTCCGTTCAAGAGATACAGGGTGATTTTGGAAATTGATACTTTTCGGACCCCTTCTTTATCTCCGAAGTTATTAGAAATAATGCTGAGGTAAAAACTACTTCTGAATCAGAATTCTGCGTAGAATCCAGTGGCGTACTCATTATTTTTTTTCGGGGTATGGTTTAGAAGATTCAACACAAACTTATGTTTTTTTAAATGGAACACTATGTGTATCGTTACTTCGTTGAATTCGTTATTTTTTTCCCTTCAAAATGATATATGACACTATGTGGGTAGGATGTTCAGAAATGTTAAAAAAACACTAAAACATCAAATAATGATGATTTTTTGTTAATGGGCAATGGATTTTCCATAGAAAAGAAGAATCAATAATAATAACAATAATTTATAGCGATGACAGCTAGATCAGATTGGTTTTTTCCCTCCAATGCCTACTTGATAAAACAATGCTCCCGAATACATAGTAGCCATAATAACAACAAGGATGTTTGTGTCATCAATGACCTACTATTTTTAAAAATCGAAAGTGATAATCCTCTTATTGAAACATAGAAAATTCATGGCCCATTTACAGAAAAATCATCATTATTTGACGTTTTAGTGTTTTTTTAACATTTCTGAACATCCTACCTACATAGTATCATGTATCATTTTGAAGGGAAAAAAATAACGAATTCAACGAAGTAATGATATATAGGGTGTTCCATTAAAAAAAATATAGGTTTGTGTTGAATCTTCAAAACCATACCCCGAAAAAAAATATTGAGTACGCCACTGGATTCTACGCAAAATTCTGATTCAGACGTAGTTTTCAGCTCAGCATTGTTTCTCATAATTTCGGAGATAAAGAAGGGGTCCGAAAAGTATAAATTTCCAAAATCACCCTGTATCTTTTGAACGGAAACAGTTATACAGAATCTGATTCGACCAACTTGAGTTTCACAAAAAAGTAGGACAGGAACGTGAAATCCGCAAGGCTCTATCTTAAATAACAAGCGAGAAACCTGGCTGTCTCACCCAAAATGGGATGCACTGTACTTCTATGGGTTGATGTAATAACTGTGACGATACTGTACAAAAATATGATCAGTGGAGCAATTGATAATTAAATATGTCATATAGATATTGCTTCATGTTATGGAATTTCATTATTAATGAATCGTCTGATATCCACTAACAATGTACTTTTCAATGAGTGCTTCGAATGATGAGTCATCTTGGGGGATCGTTATATCCTTATAACGATTCCTTCAGATTCGAACAGAATTCTAGTTTGCTAGTTTTATAAATCTAGAATCGACCACAAATCTGATGAAATTAATATTTAATCGATAAATAGGTACATACAGATTACATGACCTACCTATTCACCTTCAATAGCGTCATCGAATGATTCATACAGTTTTATTAAAATAACCTATGTATTATTTTCCGAACACTGCGTAGAATGAAGAATTATTATATTCACATAACGACGCACCTAAAACTCACTTATCAGCTCAACGCACATAATTGAAATGAACCGTTTTCTGCTGCAAAATATTTGGTGAATGGTTACATCTGGTCTAATACTCTAGTGGGTTTTACGATTGTTGTTATTCACTTCTTTGAAAATGCCGCTCGCCTTTTCTGGGAAGAAATGTTTTCAAAAATAACCTTTTTTTATGACCTTTCCCTCTGGATATTAGGGGTAAATATACCTCCTGTAGGTATATCTTTCCTAACGAACTTCCGTGCTTTTCGTGTTTGATAAAAAAAAATTTTTATTTATATCACAAAAATTTGCTCAAGATTATCATCATAATTATAAGCTTGCGAAATGAAAAAAAAAGGAATTTTTATGTTGCAGATTTGTCTGTTTTTCTCGAACGATAACACAAAATAGTTCATAACGCGAAATAATACATATATGTAAATGAACTGATATGATAGACCGAAAAAAAATCGAAAACATTTTTCGACGACAACGTTTACTCATACCTGTAATGTGAGAAAGAAAGGTTCGATAACGAAGTTCGAAGCAAACATTACTCAAAATAATAGCAATTTTTTGATTACCGATTCGATCATCAACCCTTATACAGGGTGTTCCTAAATTGGAGGTACCGCAATCGCTTTGTTTTCAAGATACAGGGTGTTCCTTGTAATTCTACATATAGAATATATCTCGTCTATGGTGTAGTATTTGCGCGATATCGTAAAACTCAATTCAATGCTTACATTTATAGGTTTCCTTCAAATAGTGAATTTAGCAAAATGTGGTGTCACGCGTTAAGATTGTTTTCATTTTGAAATATGATAAGTCATTTATATTCCTCTGAGGGGACGCCGACGAAAGCGGGTAGATAAAGGAAAATAATAAATTTCGGACATAGACGTGCTCGCAGAGCAATAAAAGTAATCATCTTGAAAGCGATAATAAACTGAAATTCTATATTTTGTAAATCTTGGGGGGGGGGAAGTAATTACCCCGAGTATCCTCTCATTTCTACGCCCTTGGCCCTCTGGTTATTACTCGAACAAAAGGATTTGTAGGTCCTGTCTTTCAGAAGGCAAATTCGTTATTAATGAGCAGATATTTTGAATAGATAAAGTTGGTAGCTTCTCAGAATCGAAGATACCCATATAAAAGTGAAATCAACCTTTCCTATGTATATAATAAAACATGTCTGAAATCCTTTGAATGCAATAATAAACGCTACCTATACAATAGCTAAATGACCATCTTTTTCTTTGAAAGTTGACATTAACAATATTACAAATAGTTCCCATAGAATTTCCGAGAAAAGGTCCTTTTTCACATAATCGAAAATCAGGGGTAGGAATATTAATAATGACTCAGATGTTCATTTTAGGTATAATAATAATAATAATAATTTGTAATAAATAAATAAATAAATAAATAAATAAGGACTGGAATTTTATTCCCTACGCCTCTACTTTAATTTCTCCGATTTCCTACTAATGTCTAATTGTGAGACTTTTCTCCCTAATATTAATACTGTTTGACAATCGGATTTTAATTTATACCAACTTTGATACGAATCGTTTCAGAGAACGGTGTACGGAAGTATCATTATTATTTATCTATTGAGTAGGGGAGAACGGGGGAATTTCGCGCACCTAACGGAAAAGGTTTCAAAAATGTTTCCTATGTAAATGCAAACTTTCACAATTTAACTTCGAAATTTTGCATTTATTTGACGAATCGCTTTGAGAATATATTAAAAATCTGAAATAATAATGTCATTGCGCGAAATTCCCCATGTGCTGGGATAATATCGCGCATGGGATGGGGTAATTCTGCGCAAGTATATATTGAATGAAGCGGGTACTGTTCCAGCATTATTATGCTCCCAAATTCAATAATTTAAAAGTCATTCGAGATTTTATCAATCAATGTTATCTATTTATTTATACGTAGGGTTAATTCCATCTAATGTGTTTTTAGGGTGCGTTTCAAATAAATATTCTATAGCATAGAAATTAAACTATGTAATTTTTTCACAAGTGACAGGTGTATTCATTATTGAAAGTAGTGCAATATAATTTCACGAACTGAATCTCCATGGGCGCCCGCAGAAATTTTTCTCAGGGGGGGCAAAATGAAAATTATTGAAAAACGATAAGGTGTCCTTGATTGTCATTGAAAACCGGAAAATTGTTGTGAATCCATTACTTTCCTTTTTTCTTTGCTCTTTGGATTGATAAAGTTATATTGAGGGTGTTGTGCTGAAAAATGAGGAAATCAAAATCTCAGGGGGGGCCATGGCCCCCCCTGGCCCCCCCCTGCGGGCGCCCATGTGAATCTCCGCTATTCAATTAATGAAATTTTGGATCTTGTCGAACATTCAATTAAAAATATCCACATTCAACTCCGATGAGGGAGAAGATATTTTGGAAGTATGTCGCAAACTTTCTAAGTTTTGGAACAGTTAAAGCATCTAGAAATTCTGAAAAGGATATATTTGAAGTTCTAGATAACCAGATAAATGTGCGTATCAAAAAAAAATTGTTGACGACGACGTTTACTCATATCTGTAATGTGAGAAAAAGTTCGATAATGAAGTTTGAAGCAAAAATTAAAATAGAATTTTTCTAATTCGATTGTTCATACCATTCGATTGTTCCTAAATTGGAGGTGCGAAGAAAAATGATAAATTCCCTGAATAATTTTAAGGAGCAAATGTACTATACATGGGCCCGCAAATGCTATGTTTTCTGGATACAGGGTACCTACGTTTCTTGTAGTCCTACTTTTTTGTGATGCATATAACATTTTATCGAATCTCTTATTGATCCTCTCTACAGATTGGATAAATAAATACCAAAAATTATAATTAATTATTTATCACTGGATCCTATAATAATTTGAATTTTCCTTGGGATTTCTGAAAATTTGTTTGACAAGAAACCGTTAAGTGTAGTTCTGGACCAGAGATTCTTTTCACATTTTTCTAAACAACCAGTGGTTCATCCAAAAGGTCTGGTGAAAAGAAGCGGGCACTCTTCCAGAAAAAATATCACAAAAACTTTAAATTGGAATATCTATGCCAAATTCAAGTTAAATATCTTGTGGGGAGAAGGTGCACCCTCGTTAAGCTAGCAGAAAGACTTTCGAATTTTTGATTTTTATTTTGATTTTGTAGGCTTATTTATTATTACCTTATTCAAAAATTTTTTTTTCTTGAATTGTCGGAGAAATCGCGGGTTCTGCGAGCTTTACGGTTGAGCTAGCGGAACCCAATCGTAACTATACTCCTCAGAATAATTTAAATAACATAATAATTTTAGGCTCTATTCAAACTAATTTATCA
Organism: Harmonia axyridis; assembly: GCF_914767665.1. Taxonomy (NCBI): domain Eukaryota; kingdom Metazoa; phylum Arthropoda; class Insecta; order Coleoptera; family Coccinellidae; genus Harmonia; species Harmonia axyridis. The sequence goes on from NC_059503.1 coordinate 49,706,331, forward strand.
CCCTATTCCGGCGTTTTGATAAGTAAATACACCTTTGACGACTTGGTATAATCGTTTTGGTGTTTCGCCTCCTGTCAGATTGTGATTATTTCCATAGTAACGTACTTGGACGTTCGCCCAAAAAAAAAAAAGTCAAGCTCACTGAAATGTCATTGAATTTTTTAAAAGGCAGCGCTTTGGTTATAGGTCCATTAATAAATAAGAAATTGAAATTATTTTTCGTGATATAATCATAACGAATACCAGAGTGTAGACTATATATTTCGATTATGCGGACCTTTTCATCTCGTCGTATTTCGGGAAACACCACACGAGTTGCACTCTCGTGTCTCAGTGTTTAATCGAATATTATATATGCTCTTATGACATAATAACTGATCATTCAATGAATATTAAGTGAATATTCAATGATTATTTAGTTAATACTTATTCGAATATTCCAGATTCCACTCAAAAAACCTAGCCACCTATGACTGGAACTTTGTTGATATCTTTAAATAAATAAATATATTTCCGGTGGTTTAAAAAATAATGAGCATTTCACAATTGAAAAAAGATGGAATTGTCATAAATAATATTTTGCTATTAAAGTCATCTAGACTTTCTTCCTCCAATCCATGTTTGAATGCCATTAAAACTGGCACAGAATCTCCATCAATATCACGATATTCCAACATAGCCACCATGCCATCAATTTCCATAGCAGAAAAATATGCATAATTATTCAACAGATTTATTGAATGAACAGGTAATACTGAACACAGTTTACTGTTATCTGATGGATAAATGTAAAAATGTTCGTTATTCTTGGAAAGTCGAGAGTACCCTGGTTTTACCGAAAAAATGGTTACTTATATTTTTATAATCAAATTGTCGTTTGGAAAATCCAGCAATTAGTTCTATTCCATGACAACGTACAAAATACAATAGATCTTTAAGTAGACGCAGTAAAACCTGCGCTGGGACACTACAATCTACATAGACCCATTACAGGTATACAGGTATATGAACCCATTATAGCTATACAGGTATATATTTTTTATTTTCCATTATCTTTCTTACTTTCGTAGAATTTATTTCATTGAAAAAACCAAAGAACCCATATCATACTCATCTTTCCGAATGTATTTTCTATCCGTAGAATCTTATGTTATTATTATTAGAACTCTTTATTGCTAAACTCATATGTTAGAATTCATATTCGATTTGCATTTTTCACGTACTGGCGGTATGAGATTAGGGGAGAGTGGGGCTGGAAGTTCCCGGGGTAAGGTGTTCCGATGGTAATAACTTTTTAACAAAAAGAGATATCAAGAAAATGTAAATTAGGCTATTTTGTGAACCACTGGAAGTTTAAAAAAAATAAAAAGAAACTCTTGTTCAGTACTACACTTTGGTTTGTTATAGTTTTGTCGTATTTGCAATCGATTTCGAGAAAAAAATTCAAACAGCTCTCTATAGCAATTCTCAGGAAAATCCAAATGATTATAAAGATCCAGTTAGGTAGCTGTGATGAATAAATTAATTATAAGTTTTGATACTTATTTACCAACTGTGTAGCGAAGATTAATAAAGATTCGATAAACTGGTTAAGCATCACAAAAAGTAGCACTACAAGAAACACCCTGTATCTCGAAACCAAAGCGTTTGCGGGCTCATGTTTAAGTGCCTTGATACAAAGGGCGGTAAGGCATGCAAAGCTTCGAAAACTAAATGAGATTAAAAACATCTGTTCCGCTGAAAACACTTAGCCTTTGTCAGTAACTAGTTTCGAACGCAGAATCGTAGGAAATTTCCATATGTTAAATGTGTAAACAACTTCCACGTAATTCGAAGTGTTGTTTTTCGTCTTTGTGAAATACATTACATCCCTGATTCAGTTAGGGTAATAGGCAATACCAGTGCCGTATCTAGGGCGTGGCAAAGGTGCACTTGTCACGGGCGCAAGGTCTGCAGGGGCGCCCAAAAATATCAAGAGAAAAAATAATTGGAGCACACATAATAATTCGAAAGATCACAACTCGGTTTTCAAGTATACGCCTCGCAACGAGCAATGACGAGGAATCTGGAAACCAAGGACGGAGATCTTTCTTTTTCTTGGGGGGGGGGGATTCTCGAACAAAATTTTTTTTTACAACAACGTTTACTCATATCTGTAATGTGGGAAAAAAGTTTGATAACGAAGTTGAATCTTAATTACTCAATATTTTTTTTTATTACCAATTCGATTGTTCTCACCTTATACTGGGTTTTCCTAAAAAGGAGTTACGAAGGAAAATATTCCTTAGGATAATTTTAAGAAAAAAAAGTCCTATAAACATGAGACCGCAAACGCTTTGTTTTCGAGATACAGGGTGTTTCTTGTATAGTCATAATTTTTAGTGATGCTTATATTTATTAGTTTATCGAATCTTTATTAATCTTCGCTACAGAATTTGTTGATAAGTACCAGAAGTTATAATCAATTTATTCATCACAGCTTACTAACTGGATTTTTATAATAATTTGGATTTTCCTGAGGATTACCAGAGAGCTGTTTGAATTTTTTTTTCGAAATCGATAGCAGAAACGACAAAACTATAACAAAACAAAAAGTGTTGTACAAGACAAGAGTTTCTTTCCACATTTTTCTATAGAACCAGTGCTTCACCAAAAAATAGTTCTGGTGGAAAGAAGCAGGTACCCTTCCACAAAAAATATCACACTGCAGATTTGCATACAAAATAAGCATATCACAAGCTGAAAACTTTAAATCGGAAGATCTATGCCAATTAAAATTGAATATCTTGTGAAGGATAGGTGATATGAGAAAAAAACTTGAACTTTAACACCGGCATCTCAAAAACAAAGCGTTTGCGTAATCGTGTTAGGACTTTTTTTCCTAAAAGGATCCGAGAAATCTGTCATTTTCATTTGTACCTCCAATTTAGGAACACCGTTCAGATATAATCAATTCAAAACTGATATATTCACAAAAAAAATTGCAATTTGAATGATCCACAATAAATTATATAACACAGCCCAGACAATTTTCAGATGGGAATTACTCAGTTCAGTTCTTTGACAACTACAGTATTGTGACGAAAATTATACAAAAAACTGAAAACAACGGGTAGGTAAGTGTATACCGATGACGAATGCAAAAATCACAGGTAACAAAAAAGGGGCGATGCCGAGAAAACGGATAGATGAAGGAAAATAATAAACCTCGGACAAAGACGAGCTGAAATGCAATTAATGTACTCATTTTGAAAGCGATAATAAACTCATAAACGGTAAAGGGGTCCGATTTTTTACTGACGTGTCGATTTCAAAGGAAAGAAAAATGATTATTATTATTGGTTCATTTGATGGAGAAATTTTCGTTATTCGTATTCGCGATATTTCTAGAATTTTATATTTTGAAAATCTTGGGGTGGGGTAATCACACCCAGTACCTCCCCATTTCTACGCTCTTGGATTGAAAAAAATGTTGACGAAAAAATGGAATACTTACACTTTGAATTAATTAACCTTTGTTTTAGAGTCTAAATCAGACTCCTCCATCAGACAAACTCTTAAAATGTTCAGAATTTGTCAACACAGAGAGACATATTGGTCTATCTCATTATAAAATTTTTCACTGTCAATTCATTTTTCAGTAAATTCATCAAATATGTACGATCTACTCCTATTATAGGGAATAAATATCACTATTCTTTACCTCTATAAAGCGGTTTAGGTCTATATCATCTTGTAGGGGAGAGTTGGATAATACCGCGGGGTTGATAATTCCGCGCTTCAGTATTATTCAAAAACTATTCACTTTTTCTTTGATGTAGTGTGTATACATCAAAGCTGGACATGCCTACATCCTTCTCCGCGCAATGCCATCACGGTCCCTGAAACGACGAAAATAGCACGCCCTGTAGAAGTTTTTTTCGTCACTCCTTATAATTTTTCGCGTACTTTCAGTAAGAGGTAAGTAATACTGTATTTATATTGTAATACTTTGATACTATAAATTTCTAATGCTTGTACACTGTAGAATTATTGACCGAATACTTTTTTACGTACTATAATATTTCCCATAAAATTTTGAGCTTAAAAAATAAAATTATCAAGTTTGATTATTCCGCGCCGGGGCGCGATATTATCAATCCGTAAAATATGAAGTCTGTACTTGAGGCTATTCGAAACGGAAATAAAATAAAGACATCTGCTAGAAACTTCAGACGAAAATTTACTTAGACTTCATGTTATAAAAAAATATTTACGTTTTGTTGTCATATAGACTTTAAGTTTCCATCAATACTTATTGCGTGATATTTTATATACTGATTTAATTTTGAGAAGAAGATTCGGCTCTCCCTATCTTCACGCAGGAAAATTACTCAGAAAGATATCAATTTTTTTATTATTAGATACTTTTGTTACTTACCCATTCGCGAGCAAATAATGTGGGCACGATTTTGTCAAACCTGGGCACGATAATATCGAATCAGTTCGATAATACCGCGCCTCTATTTTTTTTTATAAATTGACAATAAATACTTTTTGATTAAATTTCAGAAGTTTTTGTTATGCGGTTATTGTACCTGAATAAATGTCCTACTAATTACTCAATGTTGTTTCTTTCAATATCAAATAGTTTCCTAATTATAGGTCCAAGTCCTTAGGGGCTCGGTATTATCCAACTCTCCCGTAAGTCGAATTTAATCAAGAATGAATTGTATAACTCGAACTACGCCTATGTCGAACTATACGTAACTCAACGAAAAATCTTGCTCCCGTGGTGTTTCGAGTAATACGAGTTAACTCTTAACTGCATTAATTATCATATTTGATATATCGTATTTTTAATACTGCTAGGGACATCTATGAGCGAGTGTACGAATTTTATGACGTTACTCATTGGAGACAGTAATTCGGATATAGTGAAATGATTTGCAACATTAATCGCAATTTCTCTTAATTCTGGTGGTGTTAAATCGATTTCGTCAGACATAACTAACGAATTTAATGAGTAATTGTAAATTATTTCAAAATTCTAAACGTACGATTCATATCCAAATTTCGTAATCTGTCAATGTTCGTAACAGTCACACCAACTGCAATGATACAATACAAATGTCACTAGGATATTCAATCTAAATTTTTCATTTAATTTCGACAATAATTCACAAAACTTGACTGAAATAGAGAAAATATCGTCTAATACTCGTTGCAGAAGGCAATTCCAACACTCATGCGTTCGAATTTCGCATTCGTGTTAGAATAGAAGCCCATTCTGCAACTTGTTTTAGAATATAGTCCGTTCAGGAATTATTGACATCCCGGGTGGCTGGTGGAAAATCGAAATTAAGTTGGTAATGGCTCATTCGATCAGTAACATTTTGAATTGCAGATTTCGGGTTGGCATTGGAAATGTCATTGACAGGAGGTTAGATTATTCAGTTTGTTTGTATTATTGGTTTTGATCCAAGAAATTTTGAAACTAAAAAGTTGTATCAATTTCAAACACACATTGATTAGTTTATTTGAGTATTTCTCACAGTACTGTTTGAAAAAAGAAGGCAAGTCATTACAGCCTGGATTATTAGAGGAAGAAAATCTGTGAAATACGATTTCACCTTCAAAGAATCATTGAATGATTTGATCGTTACCAACAGCAACCAATATATCAGTCTGGATAAAATTTGACCAAAAAGCATCTGAATTTCAATAAATCAAAGACAACATTACATAAAATTTATTGGTCACAAGTTCAAAACAGTAAATAAAAGGAAAATTCTTATTGATAAACAGAAAAATATAATAAGTTGAGTACGATTTTATGGTGAATACGTCAGAGGAAAGAAAATATAGAGGTGCCTTATAGCATTTGTTGACATCGCTATAACATTTTTGTTTACAAACACTTATAATGTACTGCGTTGCCATTCTGAGGAAGAAGTAAACTTTTCTCCGTTCTGTGGCATAGATGTTTTGCGAATATTGTGGGGATTTGGCAACACGGTTCTGTTGTTGTTATTGCACGTGACAACTAGAGGGACGTTAAGGGTTAACTGTTCATTTTAATTTCACGTTTGTAATCGTCGTTATTTTATACAAGTTTGTGAATTTAAAGTTACATATTGTTAATTTTAATCATGGTAAAACCTCGAAAAACATGTATAGTGTGTAAAACATCCGGAAATGAAAACCTAACCTATCATAGGTAAGTTCACGTTTTGAGTCCATAGGCGTAGAATATATCTCGTCTAAAAAATTCGATCCATTCTTTAACGATTTCCTAAAAATTTTCTTGTTTTATGTGCGAATCTATACGCATCTCTAATATCTATCCTATTCATGAAGTAAAATTTAACCATAAGAGACACTAGAATGAAGTGTAATCTGAATAATGTGAAATTGTAATGCAGTGCCAACTGTGGAATTTTTTCTAAAAAGTATGTCAGTAGATTTTTGATAGATTTCTGAACGATGATGGTAGATTTTTAGTAGATAACTCCAAAACCAGTAATCAGTAGAAAGAAAGAATTAGAAGAACGATTCCGTTGAAGGAGAGGCTCATTGATCATTTCGGACAGAGGAACTGTTTTTTTGATTATCATACATAATTGTTTTTCAAGCCAATTGACCTTATTGATTCCTTCAACCCAAAAAGAAAAATTATGAAGCTGTCATACTTATCGAAATTGTAATAAATCATGTGTTAAAACTTCTTAGTGTTATAACTGTGTCTTCTCCCCAATGCATTATGAATCAAATTTGAAACAAATGAATTCCCCCTTTATTTTTGAGAAAAAAAGTTAGTATGAATTTTTTTAACTTACAACTTCTGTTGTGTCGGCAGCACACAATTGCACTTTTCTGTATTGTGGGTTGCTGACTCATAAAACGCTTTGAAAATATTGGCAATATGAGCCAATATGGAACGAGCGGTTTTTTATAACAGCAAAAACATTATTATTAATTGGAACTGTTAATGTTACTTTCTTGTTCTCCGCATATTTCGTCGCTATAAACAATAGTATTCGCATTATCGCTAATTTCGATAAGTTTATTAACTTCGCTGTGTGTGGCAAATTAATTCAAGTGTTAGTAACTGATAGAGACAGTAATTAGTTATAAGGTTCAAGAATATCAAGTGCATGACAACTGGTGTGCCATCATTGAGGGATCCCTCCTGGCCTACGAAAGAAAAGGAAGCCCCCAAAATCATCACGGCCCATTTGGAGTTGGTAAGAGCTTTTATATTCAGTTTCTCATTAGCGGAAAATCTGTGAATTGTTTTTGCCATCGCAACATCTATAATAAAAATACAGTCCATACTCGCTCTACTTATTAAATACAGTGAAGAGCTAACAACTTCTTTCTCTTTTGCAGTCAGGCTATAAATTAGCCTTTTACTGCTCCATCTCAATATAATTCACCTCTGGTGAGCTATTTTGATCTGCTCTAGCAGGTGGCAAAGTTTGTGTAATCATTACACAATCTCTGTGCCAGTAAGGGTTTGGCTCTAATACACACTTCCTAGAGAAGTGCCATCTTCGGTCGTTTGTGTTTCCTAGGAGCCGAACATGCGTAACACATGACCGGCCGGATGGTGGACTTATAAAGAAGAAGCTTGTTGGAAAGAGACATTTTTGTGCTTTTGCAAAGTAGCGGTTGCAACGCTGCCGCTGTTGTCTTTCCCCTTCGTCACAGCTGATGTGACGTGTTGGTTCCAAGTGAGTTTTTTGTCAAGTATCACTCCCAGATACTTGGCCTCGTTTTTCCATTACAATCCTCCTACCGAACATTACGACGAGTCCGATGGGATCTATTTTCTTTCGGCTAAAAAAAACTGCTTTGATCTTCTCAGGGTTTCTTGTAGGTACTTCGTTGCCATTTTGGGACACCAAGAACTGGCAAGAAAGGCGGTATCGTCAGCGTAAAGTGCCATGGAGTTTTTCACCGTTTTTGGCATTTCGGATACATATATTGTGAAAAATATTCCTCGTAAACCGTGAATCGGCGGGGTTGGTTTCCTATCTGAGTGCAGTGCTTTGGCCATCCGCCAAACACTGTTGTCTTCTGTGGAAAGAGAAAGTAGTTTCTCTTCCCAACTATCATTCCGGACCTTTCTGAGAGCCTCCTTTTGACTCTATCGTTGAGCTAGAGTGCTTCTCTCTGATAAGCTCCGCCATCAATAGGTTATTACCACCAATAACACCCAAGAATCGCTCGAATTTCATGTTTTCTATTTTCAGCTGTTTGAAATGCAGGAATAAGAAAAAACCTTCTAATTTTACACAGACATCCTAAAGGACTAATGAACACGTAGGTACCTTTCATTTTGCAAACACAGAACCTTTCAGAAACTATAATTGATCATTTCAAAGAGCGATTTAACGAGCACACATATATAGGTATTAAATATGAATAACAAATATTAATCGCTCATTGAAATGATCAATTATAGTTTCTGAAACGTTTATTTGTGATTGCAAAGTGATAGATACTTACGTATCAATTAGTCCTTCAGAAAGTATGTGTGAAATTAGCTGCCTTATATTATTCATTCGGTACCTGCATTTGTCCGATTTATTGTTACGTGAATATTGGCATTTTTTCGATATTCCGCTTGAATTATATATTTATTTGAAGTACCTATATGTATTCGGTAATGATTGATTGCAAGTACTGACTTTGTTTTAAAGGTAAAAAAACCTGACCCGCCACCTCTTGTCCACATGTTTTTGGATAAGAACAAGATCTATGTTAAAACTGTCGAAATCAAAATCAGGATAGATATTTTTCAGGGGGACACGCAGAGTCTCTTCTGGTTTTGTTTGGCGCTAAACCTACTGAGAAGCCAGTTAGATACATCGACGACCTCAAGCTCTACTCCGCTAACGACGAGCAATTGGGAAATGTGGTAGCGTTCTTTGAGGCTATCGGAATGAAGCCGGGGAAAGATGAATGTGCCGTGGTTCAGGCGAAGAGAGAAGTCAAGTACAATTAATAGGGGACAGATCTGGTCGGCACGCAGAACTTGACGATACAAGAATGCCAGAGTCTTTCATCTTCCTCAGAGCACATCAAGCCCTAAGATCCCTGAAATGAAATGAAGAACATTTTCAAGGCAAAATTTGTAAAAAAAATTTTTGTAGTCTCATTCTAAAATAAATTGAAGGACAACAATCAATACGGTAAGGCCTTTCGGTTTCAAGGTGGACAGAGAAATGGGGAATCAGAAAAATTGGAGAACAAGATGAATATTTCAAATTTGATCGATAATTTTTGAAGGTCCTGAGAAGGACCGATTAGTTAGACGAACCATTCTCATCACAACAGTAATTTTTATATTCACTTCTTCTTCTTCAAAGGTGCTGCTTTTTTCGGAGTTGCCACAGACTTGACTGATTTGGGTTTTGGAGCTTTCGGTTTCTTAGTTGGCGATTTCGCAATCTTCTTAGCTTTAGAAGGGGATTTGGCGGCTTTGGGGCTCTTCTTCTCGGTTGTTGCAACTGCTTTCTTCGTTTTCGTTACAGCGGCTTGTTTTTTGGCAACAGTAGACTTCTTTTTCTTCTTGTCGGTCACCACAGCTGATGCCGAAGTGGATTTTTTAAGATCATCTTTGGACTTGGAGGTGGCTTTTTTAATCACTTTCTTCTGGGATCCCGATGTCGAACCACCAGCTGCCAATTTGAACGAACCAGATGCGCCTTTTCCTTTTGTCTGAACTAAAGATCCAGATTGCACAGCTGATTTGAGGTATTTCTTAATGAAAGGAGCCAACTTTTCCGAATCTACTTTATAGTTGGAAGCTATAAATTTCTTGATGGCCTGCAATGACGATCCACTTCTTTCTTTCAAATCTTTGATGGCGTTATTAACCATCTCTGAAGTCGGAGGATGGTTGGGTTTGGCCTGTTTCGCGGTCGCAGTCTTTTTCTCGGATTTCTTCGCAGTTTTCGCACCGATTGGAACGGACGCACCGCTTTGTTGCACCTCTGTATCGGCAGAAGACATTATCGTGATAATTGATGAAATCGTTACACGGTATATATATTTATCTATATATGTATATATGTATATATATCAACAACGTTAGATACACTTTCTGCAGGAAAAATACTGAAAATTAATGCATTAAAACTGAAGTCGACGGAACTTTGGCTAGAAATGTATGAATATGAGGATTATTTCGAGCAAAATGCTCAATTGATCAATCCTTGAAATTTCCGAATGGAAAAATCAAAAATAGAAAATTTCTGCACCATATCGTCTAGAAATATTCCCGGAAAATTTCCCATAATCGATAATAAACGACATTCGAACGAAGGAATGTGAATTCCGGTATAAAACGCTATCGTTAACAAAGGTGGTCCTTCGAGCCAGAGTATTGGCCTCAGTTTTCTCCATGTAATTTGATTAATAGGAAATATAATCAATTGTATTTCAGGGAACGTAAATTGTTCGAATTTTCATTAATTCAAAGCATACTTGATATAATCGATAACTTTCCTACAATTAGGGTTATTATAGTTCTGAAAGTGGCGAGTCGGTAGGGTGATCTAGTGTGGATGAATCTTCTAACTGTTCAATGAAGACAATTTTAAATCAACTCGTGAGAAATAACAGACAGGAAAGGATAATAATCGTATTTTGGAGCAGGCTGGAAATGTAGCTGATTGTTCATAAATTCATAGAAAAGCTTTTCCGCTACATAATGCCGTAATACAAAAGAGCGTTCGGAAAAAGTAGTCAATCTAATATGAAAACTCGATTAATGTTAGACACGCACTAACGGATGAATTACCTGAAGAACGGACCAGGAGGTAATCATACAAATTAATAGTTTGAAAAAAAAAGGATAATATAAAATCTCCATAAAAAAAAACAATTTGAAATCCCATACTGGAAGCAGGAATCAGCGAATGATATAAATGGGAACCAGCGATATCGTGCAAACAAAACTATATTACCTCATTTAATTAAGATATCAAATAATTCAGTAAGTAAACTACTTTTAATAATTCAAGTGAAATACTAAATTGTTAATTCTGCACTTCAAACATGTGAAACTTAATTAACACGGGAGAGTATAAATCTCAAGTATAATATTGTCAGTCCAATGGGCACTGGAAGAATGTCTAGGTAAAGTTGCTTCACCCTCCACTCATTATTATTATCATATTATAATAATATTGTATTATAATTATATTATAATGGATATGGAATGTCTTGATGATGAGTCTGATAACTCACTGGCAGATTGAATGGTCATAGAATCGAAAGTATAAATTTCCATCAACTCGTCATTAAGCTGAACGATGAAGAGAGCCTGAAATGTTTATGATGATGAGTACATACTGGCAGATTTAATTTTTATTGTTATTAACGGTCATAATAGTGCCGTAATGTAATTTTCCATAAATCTGTTATTGAAGAAAAGAAGAAAGAAAGAGGTGAGCAATGAAGAATTTTTGCTGGTTTATGCAATGGTATTGTTGATCGGAGTCATGTAATATACAGCGAAAACAAGATCCCTATATGAAGAATAAGGAATATAGTTCAAAAAGCATTAATACAAGGATGTGCCACGTCCCCGACACTTGTTAACAATATAGAACAGAAATGAACATCTGAACACGCTGAGAGGTTTTGGTGAGCAGTTTGCATGTAATATTTTTGGCAGACGCTCTATTGTAAGATTCACTACTAATGATGTTATATTTAAGTGAAAGCAATTAATATGATTAATACCGGCACCACTGACATCATCAGCATATTTAATGGCCTAATATATATATATATATATATATATATATATATATATATATATATATATATATATATATATATATATATGAACCCAGCGGTTCATATTTGACACCCTTATGAGAGATAAGTTCAACGGTTGATATATATGTTTTTTCTTTGTAAATATAATATGGATTGTACCGTGTGTGAAATATTGTGCAATGCGGGATAGGAATGAGAAAATTGGCTTCTCGATTAGAAAATGTGTGATCTCGTTATACGCGGAGGGGATTAACTTAGCGAGAATTATCAACTCAAACGGGTGGGATGAACGGAACTTCTTCTTCTTGATAGTGCCAATCCGTTATCGGATATTGGAGACCATTCTGGCTATTGTGACCTTATTCACTGCTGCACGAAACAGTCCAATTGTTGTTTCCCAGAACCAGACTCTCAAATTTCAGAGCCACGAAATTCTCCTCCTGCCGGGACCACTCCTTCCCCCAACCATGCCTGCTGTATTAGGGGTTGTCCATTAATCACGTGATCTTTTTTTAGCATTTTTTAAACCCCCCTCACCCATTGGTGATACGTAGTGAGGTTTAAGACCACCCCCCCTCCCCCTTCGCAACATCACGTGTATTTTTAGTACCTACAACGAATCTTAAAATTTTCTGAATATTATCTTAATTTAAATACAGGTATAAACTATAATCTTTCTTCTGAAATTAAGGACCATAATAAAAATGTCCACACCAGGTTGCAAGTTTTTTTTGATTGCCATAACAATAATAATAAACGAAAAGTGTAATCATAGGAAAAACATGTATTGTACTAGTACATGAATATATTTAATAAGAAGTCGTATTTTGGTCTTCTTGTTCAGGTCGTGAATCGTGAAAAGTTTTTTCATTTTAATGAAAGCTGCTCTTGCCTTTTCAATCCTACAGCGGATTTCCCTTGAATGATCCCATGCCGAGGTACGAAATTGTTTCGACTCTCTACCATTCTGTTGTCGATGTAAAGTTGATGAACGGAACGCGCAGAAGAAATAATTATATATCTTATCGCCGCCTACCGTCATCGATTCTGTGAAAATATTTTATGGAATAATTTATATATGCCCATTTCTTAATTTGTTCAAATTGATAAAATAAGGTGGCAATAAAATTTGGATAAGAAATTTTCCTCCTAGAGCACTACTAACTAAATGCTTATAAACTTGAATAGACAACACTTTTGTTTGTCCTCGGAATATTTATATATTTTGTGATCGTATGGTCACAGCAATTCCAAGTAAAAAAAAATTAATAAATAATATTTATAGTTGGGTGAATGAAAATGTTAGCTGTTTACCCTTAACGGTGAATTCCAAAAGAATTATCTCGTCATTGTAATTTGGTTGCCCATCTCACGGACAGGTTTAGCCTTTGTGGGAATTTTGTTTGCTTTCGGATTGTATGATATTTGTGTAATGGAAAAAACGAAGAAACGTTAACTTTGTGGTCCTGAAAAGGACCGATAGCAATATTTCGATGGTGAAATTTAACCTCCGAAACCGTACAACGTACGACCTTGGCGTTTCAAAGCATATACGACGTCCATTGCTGTTACAGTCTTCCTTTTTGCGTGTTCGGTGTAAGTTACAGCGTCTCTAATAACGTTTTCTAGGAATACCTTAAGTACACCTCTAGTTTCTTCGTAAATCAAACCAGAGATACGTTTCACCCCTCCGCGGCGGGCCAATCTTCTGATAGCCGGCTTTGTGATTCCTTGGATATTGTCTCGTAGAACTTTCCTGTGACGCTTAGCGCCACCTTTTCCCAAACCCTTACCACCTTTGCCTCTGCCAGTCATTTTTCCGTTAACGATTACAATAACAAGAATTAAGTAAAGGTTTTACCGTAAAATACGGCTTTTATACCATCACAGTTTTCCCCACCACTAGATCTACACGACCAACCAATGATATTGCGAGAATGTGCAGTGGAACCGCCTACCTATTCCGCTATAAATAGATGAATCTAAGATTTACCTCAACTAGTTTATACCCATACTCGAGATGGCCCGTACGAAGCAAACGGCAAGAAAATCCACTGGCGGAAAGGCACCGCGTAAGCAACTTGCCACAAAAGCGGCACGTAAAAGTGCACCCGCTACGGGTGGCGTAAAAAAACCTCATCGTTACCGTCCAGGTACCGTAGCTCTTCGTGAGATCCGTCGTTATCAGAAAAGTACCGAGCTGTTGATTCGCAAACTTCCTTTCCAAAGGTTAGTGCGCGAAATTGCCCAAGACTTCAAGACCGATCTCCGTTTCCAGAGCTCCGCCGTGATGGCCCTTCAAGAAGCTAGCGAAGCTTATCTGGTCGGTCTATTCGAAGATACAAATTTATGTGCCATTCACGCCAAGAGAGTAACCATTATGCCGAAGGACATTCAACTTGCTCGACGTATCCGTGGCGAACGTGCTTAAGCATCTTTTTCACAAAGTTTAAAATCGGTTCTTTTCAGAACCACAACTTTTTTTTTACATTTATACAATTGATTGCTTTCTTATAAGGTATCCCAAATTAAAGATCCGATATCAATAGTGCAATATAACCTTACTTAATTTCTTCCAACAAAATGCGTTACGAATTTCAATTTTGATTATGGATATCAGTCTTTTGATATCCTCTATATCTTGGCGCAATAGCTTATTTTAAGCTGGAAGCAAATTATGCCGTCTCATTTCCAATTCGATCATTCAACTGCAAAAGATTCTGATGACCAGCATTAGAGAGAAGCGATACCGTGATTTCTAGATCACGTTGTGAAACGTGAACGTTACTTTATGATATCAGTGAAATTAAAGCGTGACGTGATCACTGTTTAGGTTGCTTGTTAATAATATTTGTATGAATCACCCAAACCTGGGTTCGATTATATTTGCAACTCGAATTGGTCACTCATTCAAAGCAAAATTGTTATGAAAACATCCATTTTTCTTACATATTCAACTCTTTTCCTTATTTCAGATTTAGTTAGGAACGTAACAGAAGGATATCGACTTTTCAAATGTTTCCTCAAATTTGAAGAGGTGATTTTGAAAGATAATTTCAACTTGCATAAATTACAAGTAGCATAATTTACATCAACTTTTGTGAAGAAAGCCCAAAGATTGCTGGTCTTTCGCCTGTTATTATTCTTTCGCCTATTATTATTATGTCGCTGACGTGTTTTCGTTTATTTTTTCTAATACAGAGTACCATTTATTGCTTCGGTCGACAACTTCAATATAGAAAGAATTTCTTTGGGGTTGTTTATCAAAGATAAGCATAAAATTAGAATTTTATTGCCACCACCAATTATGCAGTAATGCAGTAGTTATTAGTTTGCAGCAAGTATTTATTGTTTAACTAGTTCTACAAAAATACTTCCTACAGCATGCAAAGTTGCCTACGATGCTGGGATTGTCATAAAAATATGCAATTATGTTAGTCGAAAAAGGTTCCGAAGCAATAAAAACATCAGGCTGCCTTCATAATTTACGATTGCAACGGACGATGATATGCCCTGAAAAGATCTGTGAAATGTTCAAACTGTGATCCCGTCACGCTCTGTATTCGTTTTTCGGAACCGTGACTACCTGTGACATTCTGATCTCAGTGATTAAATCACAGTTCGTGAAATATCGCTCTTCTCTAATCAGCATTCCACCGACTGTTTCATAACATTTTGAAGAGGATAATGAGCATACAAGTTGTAAATAACATCCCATCACCAGTAAGGGTTAATGTACAACAATCTAGCTTGCGACATGTTTGGAATACCATAGACGATGAGATGGCGGTAGTTTTTGCAGACACTCGCCATTGCTAGAGTCCATCGAACTCTGTGCTAAGCTTTAATTCTTCGGGTTTGATGAAATGTCCATCAGTTGATTATTCAGGTGATGCGTCAGCAGTGTTGTGAAAGGCAGTGCTATGGTTCCTAAATGGTTTTGTCGGAGATGACCCGGGACCAACTTCTATTTTCTTTTGAAGTTTGTAGGTTCGGGTATATACCCGAACTTAAATAGGTGGAGTCAATTTAGGTGGTACGATCTCAAATAAAAAGTTTACACTGTGAAGCCAATTTTTTAGTTTTCACTTATCGTCAGATTGATCGATTGAAGATGCCTCCTAAAACTAGCGGAAAAGCTGCCAAGAAAGCTGGCAAGGCCCAAAAAAACATTTCTAAAAGCGACAAGAAGAAGAAACGCAAGAGGAAGGAAAGTTACGCTATCTACATTTATAAAGTATTGAAACAAGTCCATCCGGATACGGGTATTTCAAGCAAGGCTATGAGCATCATGAACAGTTTCGTTAATGATATTTTCGAACGCATCGCCGCCGAGGCGAGTAGACTTGCTCACTACAACAAACGTTCGACAATAACCAGCAGGGAAATTCAAACAGCAGTGCGCCTTCTCTTGCCCGGTGAGTTGGCAAAACACGCCGTCAGCGAAGGAACTAAAGCAGTAACAAAATACACCAGTTCCAAATAAAGCAGGAATTGTTGTTGCATATCAAACGGTTCTTTTCAGAACCACAAATTTTTAAAACTTATAATTATAGTCTGATCTCTAATTTCACCGTTAACGACATGTAGATTTATCAATTTGAAATAATCCATACTAATATAATTCGAATATGTTCGTCAACTTCCTATACCATGTCTGATAATTTTGCACACCAATATCATATATATATGTATATATATTCGGTTCAATGTTATTTACCTGCTTTTCAATTGTTACTATATATATATATATATATATATATATATATATATATATATAAATATATATTTATACCGTTGCAGGGTAAGGCTTAGAGGTTGCCGGTTCCTCTCAGAACAAGGCAACACTCAATTGCTTCTGAGGAAACTTCTCACAATTCTCGTGGTCCACAAGATCATCTCCTTTTGCGCCTTCTCTATTAGATCTTCGTGAAGTCCAAGTTTGGCTGTGTTCCCAGTTAGATGCATCTCAACCAGCCCATTCGTGGTGTGAGTAGATATATATATATATATATATAAACCTGTTGCAAACAGTGATTGTTAACAAAAAAAAAAAAAAAATATATATATATATATATATATATATATATATATATATATATATATATATATATATATATATATATATATATAGATCAATGAGATAAGGGTTTATCGACTCAATGTTTGGAGGAATAAATAAAAAGATGAACTCTTTATTCTGTGACAAGCTTTCGCATTTTTTTAATGCTTCTTCAGGGCTTCTAAAAGAATGTACAATAATTTTCACAATGAACAATCTAAAATATTTTTTACACATTGAACTTACCGAATGTGAGATTTTTAAAGTCACTAGCATCATGCTCAAACATTCGTCATTAAATAAAACTTACAGACTAGACAAAACAATACAAATACAATTATCAATGTAAATTAGCCGCATCGCAGTTTATAGAAATAAATGATTGATAAACTTGTTATTGTTGCTTTGTTTACGAAATAATTACAGGTTATGTTACAGCTCTCTGTGGATTTAGATCTTTACTTTGTGTTCCCATCCCATCCCATCTAAATCCACAGAGAGCTGTAACATAACCTGTAATTATTTCGTAAACAAAGCAACAATAACAAGTTTATCAATCATTTATTTCTATAAACTGCGATGCGGCTAATTTACATTGATAATTGTATTTGTATTGTTTTGTCTAGTCTGTAAGTTTTATTTAATGACGAATGTTTGAGCATGATGCTAGTGACTTCAAAAATCTCACATTCGGTAAGTTCAATGTGTAAAAAATATTTTAGATTGTTCATTGTGAAAATTATTGTACATTCTTTTAGAAGCCCTGAAGAAGCATTAAAAAAATGCGAAAGCTTGGCACAGAATAAAGAGTTTATCTTTTTATTTATTCCTCCAAACATTGAGTCGATAAACCCTTATCTCATTGATCTAAATATACCTGAGACTCTTAAATTCACTTATAATATATATATATATATATATATATATATATATATATATATATATAAGTAGGGGTGATTTGGGTATCTAGGCAATTTGAAATGATCAACAATCTATCGTCTGTTCATCTATATTTCGAACCAAGGTGCGGTTCTTCTTCAGGATGCTAAAATTACAAAATTACAAAATCAAGAGTTGGAAAGCTGAAAAAACAACTCATGCTCACATCCGACAAGACAGTATTATCAATGCTAATAAGTATAGCAACAAAGGTCTTCTGCTCATAAAAATTATAAAAATTACAATAAACCAAAAAGAAAGGAAAGAAACGCTATCACAATGAATCTGTCTGGCTTTGCAATCTCACTATTACACAAATTCCCACCGAAGTTGAGGTTATCTTTAGTCTAGTACCAAAATTTGAAATGTGTTTCATAAACAAAAATGAAAATAATATTAATAAGAAGATTGACTTAAAGAATTTAAGTGTTATATATAGTTATTTATTATCCTTAGATCGTAGGCCATCTAGACAAACATGACTTTATGTCACTTCCTGCATTGTTGTTTTCTCTGTGTTCCCTTGTCTGTGAATGTTAACCTATAATTTTGACAGATTCATTGTGATAGCGTTTCTTTCCTTTCTTTTTGGTTTATTGTAATTTTTATAATTTTTATGAGCAGAAGACCTTTGTTGCTATACTTATTAGCATTGATAATACTGTCTTGTCGGATGTGAGCATGAGTTGTTTTTTCAGCTTTCCAACTCTTGATTTTGTAATTTTAGCATCCTGAAGAAGAACCGCACCTTGGTTCGAAATATAGATGAACAGACGATAGATTGTTGATCATTTCAAATTGCCTAGATACCCAAATCACCCCCTACTTACTTTATTCGGCAAATAATTCTCTTACTGTATATATATATATATATATATATATATATATATATATATATATATATATTTTTTTTATATATATATTATATTATATATATATATATATATATATATATATATATATATATATATATATATATATATATATATATATATATATATATATATATATATTATATTATATATATATATATATATATATCAATGATCAACAATCTATCGTCTGTTCATCTATATTTCGAACCAAGGTGCGGTTCTTCTTCAGGAGGCTAAAATCACACAAATTACAAAATCAGAGTTGGAAAGCTGCAAAAACAACTCATGCTTACATCCGGCAAGAGCAGTAAGAGTACTGCATTATATATATATATATATATATATAGTATATATATATATATATATATATATATATATATATATACTATATATATATATATATATATAGTATATACTATATATATATATATATATATATTGTTGTGGAATGGTATTATCAACTTATAAAATCAATGAGAATACATTACCAGACTCTATCTTTCGGAAACTACAGCAAATTCATCAAATAGATAATAAATTTTAACTTGATATGATCCAATAATTTTAAAGAAAAGTAGAGTAACTTTATTCATTTATTCCATTCACTTGCACATTATAAAAGTAGCATAAATCCAATATTTCTAAAGTACTATATCAATATTCATTCAAAACATCTCAGGATCTGAAACAAAATGAAAATATTAATAAAATTCAAGTTCAATTTGATAAAATCAACAAAAGATATTCAACTCAAGTATCAGGAACCATTTATATATTATGTAAATAATGTTAAAAGAGTCAAAAGACTGAATATTCAATTTTCATTCAAAATGATAAAAAATAATCATTTATTTTATATTTCTTATGTTAATTTTCATGAAATAGCTTGTGATCTAGTGAATTACATCTAGATGCAATCTCAAAAATGTAATATTAGCTGAAATTCCTAATAAAATTGTAAAAAATGGATAGGGATAGGATATCGAATGATAAATCAGGGATTCCAAAGTAATTAATGTCTCAAACATACAAAAATGTATATATTTCATTAGATTATAGTATAATTTAAAAATATGTAGTAGATTTTAGGAGTTATAGATAGAAATCTTTGAATATTAGGCCAAAGAAAGTGAATATTAGAAAAATTTCCAAATTGTATATAGAATATTTGAAAATTTTGTAACTTCGAATCGACCGAATGCAACATATGTGGTACCAAAAGATGCGGAAAAAAATGAAGAAATTAACTAGATCAAGATTGAAGAAGGAAAACTTACCTCAAAAGAGAAAATTGCGAAAGCATCATATTTGGAAAATTTTTTGACATCCAAGGCAATCTTGATTTCAAGAAAAAATTGAAAATCTATATAAAGCCCAGCCGAATGACAGCTAATCAGTCAGTAAAAAACCATTGTTGAGAGCACGTCACCTGACTCAAGAAATTTACCTGAAATAATTGATAAACGAAAGAATTTATTTACGAAAATTTGCAAGATATTAAAATTGTTAAATACGTACCTGAAAATCATTGTGAGAAGAAGTGGAAAATTATTTAATCAATTTCAAGAAGAAATTTCCCTGGATTCAAGCAAGTTGAAGCAATATCAAATGGAAAATGGATTCAAAACAATGCAACTGAATTAATACGAATTAAGGTTATAATCCATTCGAGGTTAGGAGCATAGAAGACGATACCATACCATAACATAGAACACTGATGAGGTCGATGAAGATTTAAATACGTAAATATAAGATTAGATTAATATAAATTTAGTTATTAGATAAGAATTTCTTTATAGTTAGTGAATTTTGAAAATATTAATTAAATTAAAAAAAAAATATAATTGAATTTGAATGAACCCTCCTGAGATATATATAGTCGGCGCAAAATTATAAAAGATATAGTATCAAATTTAGTTATTGGATCGAATCAATTTAAATCAAATCAACAACAACATAATCTCAACTTGAATATATACGATCCATAACAATTGGCGCCCAACGCGTGGCTTATATTAATTCAATTACAGCATTCTTATATTAATTCAATTACAGCATTATTTAAAAAAAAAAAAAATTCAAATTAATACATAATTGTTGGAATCATATCATTGATTATTCAATAAAAAATGGAAACAAGAAGTAAAACGAAAATTGGAGAAAAGGGGGATGAAGAAGAAAATGCAAGAGGAAATATGGAAATAAATGAAGAAAATAGAAAAGAACTGAATTTCTTGGATATAATGACTGCAATTAAAAATTTAGAAGAAAATATGAGTAAAAAATTAGAAGATCGTTCGAAAAATTTAGAAGAAAATATGAGTAAAAAATTAGACGATCGTTCGAAAAATTTAGAAGAAAATTTGAGTAAAAAATTTGAAGATCGTTCAAAAAAATTGGAAGATCAATTGAAAAATTTGGAAGATCAGTCGAAAATATTGGATGAAAATTTTAAAGAATTTAAAGAAGAATTGACAGATAATATAACTGAAATGGATAAAAAACTTGTGAATAGTTTAATGGCAGTCAATGATATGTTTAATGCCAGAATAAATCAAGTTGAAGAAGAATTTACTTCAAAATTACAAGAGAAAAGCAAAATATGTAAAAAGAATTTAGAAATTAGTGAAAATAGAATCAAGACAGAATTTCACAATATTATAGAAAGGAACCTCAGTATTATATATAATGATATCGAAAAACAAAATGAGCAACTGGAAATCAATAAGATTGAGATGTATAAAATTGCAAGAATTCAAAATGAGAAATCGAATGAAAAATTGAAAATTGTAGGAGAGATCAACATGAATTTCAATGAAAAATTAATAAATCAGTATACAGCACCTTTAATAGAATTTTCAGAAAATAAAAACAAGATTGATCAAAATATATATGAGCTAGGAAATCCACAAAATTTAATAGAAGACAAATATTATGAAAATAAAGAGATAATTCTGAATTATAACAGTATAAGGGATCCTCAAGCGAAACCATCAGAACGATACATTCAAGAAGTAGTGAAATATTCAAGAAAACTTGTCAATAGAGAACAAAACAAATGGGATATACAATTAAACAGAGTGGAATTTTTGTTGAATACAATGCATAATGCAATTAATGAAGAAACAAATTTATATTCAATGAAACAAGAAAGAAATTGTTACAGAACAAGTCATATAAATAATGAAGACATCATGAAGAAGGTAAAAGTAAGATTGAAAAAGAATAGAAAAAGATACAGAAAGAAAATGGAGAGAATGAATAGAAGGAAATATGTGAAGTTTAAAAAAAAAAGAGATTTGGTTATTGTACGATTCCACAGAGTAACAGACAAGCGGAATAAGATTTGTGCGAAATTAAAAACTCCATTCGAGGGACCATATATAATAGATGATGAGAATGGTTTGAATAGTTATGTATTAAAAGAATTAGAAACAGAAGGAATAAGAGGAATTTTTCATATTAATGATTTATATGAATTCATCCAGACAACTAATGAAAGTTAATTTAAATTTCAATCAAATTTCAAAATTTTGGAGAAATTTTAATATTTTAAATTTTATATTGAAAATAAAAAATTTCAAATATTAAATTTGGGGAATTGTTATGGAATGGTATTATCAACTTATAAAATCAATGAGAATACATTACCAGACTCTATCTTTCGGAAACTACAGCAAATTCATCAAATAGATAATAAATTTTAACTTGATATGATCCAATAATTTTAAAGAAAAGTAGAGTAACTTTATTCATTTATTCCATTCACTTGCACATTATAAAAGTAGCATAAATCCAATATTTCTAAAGTACTATATCAATATTCATTCAAAACATCTCAGGATCTGAAACAAAATGAAAATATTAATAAAATTCAAGTTCAATTTGATAAAATCAACAAAAGATATTCAACTCAAGTATCAGGAACCATTTATATATTATGTAAATAATGTTAAAAGAGTCAAAAGACTGAATATTCAATTTTCATTCAAAATGATAAAAAATAATCATTTATTTTATATTTCTTATGTTAATTTTCATGAAATAGCTTGTGATCTAGTGAATTACATCTAGATGCAATCTCAAAAATGTAATATTAGCTGAAATTCCTAATAAAATTGTAAAAAATGGATAGGGATAGGATATCGAATGATAAATCAGGGATTCCAAAGTAATTAATGTCTCAAACATACAAAAATGTATATATTTCATTAGATTATAGTATAATTTAAAAATATGTAGTAGATTTTAGGAGTTATAGATAGAAATCTTTGAATATTAGGCCAAAGAAAGTGAATATTAGAAAAATTTCCAAATTGTATATAGAATATTTGAAAATTTTGTAACTTCGAATCGACCGAATGCAACATATGTGGTACCAAAAGATGCGGAAAAAAATGAAGAAATTAACTAGATCAAGATTGAAGAAGGAAAACTTACCTCAAAAGAGAAAATTGCGAAAGCATCATATTTGGAAAATTTTTTGACATCCAAGGCAATCTTGATTTCAAGAAAAAATTGAAAATCTATATAAAGCCCAGCCGAATGACAGCTAATCAGTCAGTAAAAAACCATTGTTGAGAGCACGTCACCTGACTCAAGAAATTTACCTGAAATAATTGATAAACGAAAGAATTTATTTACGAAAATTTGCAAGATATTAAAATTGTTAAATACGTACCTGAAAATCATTGTGAGAAGAAGTGGAAAATTATTTAATCAATTTCAAGAAGAAATTTCCCTGGATTCAAGCAAGTTGAAGCAATATCAAATGGAAAATGGATTCAAAACAATGCAACTGAATTAATACGAATTAAGGTTATAATCCATTCGAGGTTAGGAGCATAGAAGACGATACCATACCATAACATAGAACACTGATGAGGTCGATGAAGATTTAAATACGTAAATATAAGATTAGATTAATATAAATTTAGTTATTAGATAAGAATTTCTTTATAGTTAGTGAATTTTGAAAATATTAATTGAATTAAAAAAAAAATATAATTGAATTTGAATGAACCCTCCTGAGATATATATAGTCGGCGCAAAATTATAAAAGATATAGTATCAAATTTAGTTATTGGATCGAATCAATTTAAATCAAATCAACAACAACATAATCTCAACTTGAATATATACGATCCATAACAATATATATATATATATATATATATATATATATATATATATATATATATATATAGTATATATATATATATAGTATATTTCAACCAACAAAGAAAATCATGATTCAAGACGAGACAACCAAACATACACCTCGATTTATATATATATATATATATATATATATATATATATATATATATATATATATAAATAATATCAGTAACTGGTTAGTTTCCATGCGTTCTACCGTTGTAAAATCCCGCCCAGTTTCCCTTCTTATCTCTTCGTTCCTGATATGTTGCAATCTGGAAACTCTACAAGATCTTATCGAAATGTCCATCTCTAATTTGTCTATGGTCTTTTTTTTCTGGAAGTTGCCAGCATTCACAGCCATAAGTTAAAATAGATTCTACAACTGTTGTGTAGATTGTTGCCTCTGATATTGAAACCTTTTTTTTTCGTTTCAGTAGCCGTTCAGTTGTTTATAGATAGAGTTGAGTAGGGGTGGAGGAGTCTCGATAGAAATGGCCCCCATTAATTGGGGATCTTATATGTTAGATGATATCATAGTTCTCCAGTCGCATACTCCAGGAAGTTTATTTTAATTGGGGTCGGATCTTGTATATTCTCAAAATTTAAATATGTATGTCGTAAAAAGATTTACCCAGATTTTTTCCTAATTAGGATGTCTACTAGCTGTTCTTTCGATCCTATTCTTGGGGCATCCATTCTGCTGTGTAGTAATTTTCAACTCTGTATTTCTCAGAGTAACTAACGCTAAAAGATTACATATATCATGCTGTTACAATCATTACGTGTTCTTCAATTAACGGAAACTCTAGAGCCCGTAAGCAATCAGAGGTCTCCCCAAAGGACGTAGTTAATATCACACAATCTACTTCTACGAAAGATGAAAAAAAACTCCTCTCCTGACCTATCTAGCTGCCGGTATCACTAGGCAACAACAGTACCTAGAAGTGAAGGGAATCCAATATGCTGATGTCATCATCAAAATGACATCACACCGAATAAATAAGTCAAAATCATTATTTTGATCCGTATCTGATAGAACGCTCGAGCTATTCGGATTCTGAAGAGTTTTTATGTCAAAATAGACGACGTGTTATCCCCACCAGACAAATGGAAGCAGGAGTGCCTCAAGGTTCAGTTCTAAGCCCAAAATCAACAACATCTGCATATGCAACGCCCCAAAAAGGTCAAGGAATATGCTAGCTCTATACGCAGATGATAGATGTCATTTACAGAATAGTGATCGCAGCACTAGATGATTTATATATTACAGACGAATGTTTCATTAAGTGAAAGATTCAAATGAAATGACTAAACCTGCATAGTCAACTGTGCGATTGTATTTTTCTTCCTGTTAATTTCTAGCTGTTTGCGGAACCAATTATCAAATATATTGGGACTGTATGCAAATAAAAAAACAAACAAAAAACAAATAATAATTCAAACTCTATGGATGGCAATCAATGGCATTCAATGTATGAAATTAGTATACTAAGCCCTACCTCATTCAGAGTATGGAACGTACTACGCTGATTGGTCGAAACCGCGAGTATATATATATGTATACGAGGACATTTTCGAGGAATTTCTGAAAACTACTCAATGAGGACTTGAGGCGTGTTTTCGATCCCAGAACTCCGACACTGATGGCAGGCGATCTGAACGCCAAGCATCCAGCATGGCATAGCAGAATCACAAATGCTAGTGGAAGAACACTGAACGATTTTGCGGACAATAACCAAGAAATCGTTATAGATGCACCGAATGAGCCAACTCATTACGGACCGATAGGTCGCCCGGATGATTGGACATCGCGATGTTCAAGAACATCCCATTAGTTCATCGGATCACAGCCATATCTGAGCTGAGTTCCGATCATAATCCTTTTTTGGTTCATCTTGGAGATGAATTCGACGTGGATCCGCCAAAAACCAAGTCATGGACAGACTGGCAGGTTTTCAAGGAACAAATGACGACGAATATGGGTCCACTTAGACTCATATATGACTTCAAGGAACTGGACTCAGCCGTCGAGTCCCTCACGAAAATCATCAAAACGTCATTGGACGGTTCAACACGAATTTCTTCTTTGCCTAGTCAGAAGAACTCGATCCCAGAAGACATCAAGGAGCTTATCAGGGAGAAGCATAGAGCGAGGCGTAGAGCTCAGAACACACTCAGCCCTGAGGACCGTCGAGTGTTCAATCAGCTCAACGCTAGAGTCAAGGAGGCTCTCAGAAAGGTCCGGAATGATCGTTGGGAAGAGAAATTAATCTCTCTTTCCACAGAAGACAACAGTGTTTGGCGGATGGCCAAAGCACTGCGCTCAGATAGAAAACCAACCCCACCGATTCACGGTTTACAAGGAATGGTATATAGTCCAGAAGAAAAGGCTGAAGCTTTCGCGGATAACCTCGAAAGCCAATGCAGTTGTACCTACAACTATGCGGATTTGGACCACATCGAGGACGTCAACCGCAAAGTGAGAAGAGACCTGAAAAAGGAATCAACGGAAGCTATTGGTTTCGCAACCGTTCAGGAAATCCAGAACACTATTATGTCGGTTAAAGTGAAAACGGCACCAGGACCAGACGGCATCACTAACTTGACGTTGCGAAACCTCCCTCGAAAAGCCTTAGTAGCATTGACGAATATAGTCAATGCTACGCTACGACTAAGGTACTTTCCGAAGGAATGGAAGAAAGCCAACGTGGTTTCAATCCACAAGGCCGGCAAAGATGCTAAATTCCCGCAGAACTACCGTCCTATCAGTCTTCTCTCGTGCATAGGGAAGATTACGGAAGCGGTCATTCTGAAAAGACTGAAGACAATAACAGAAGAAAAGAAGATTATACAGTTGGAACAGTTTGGTTTTCAAAGCCAACACTCCACTGTGCAACAGGTGCTCCGAGTAGTGGAACAAATCACGGATGGATATAACCGCAAACAAGTCACAGGAGCTGTGTTCTTGGATGTGGCCAAAGCGTTTGATAAAGTATGGCACAAAGGATTGCTATACAAACTGCTCGCGGCCGGATTTCCACTCTCCATGGTCCAACTTCTAGCTTCTTACCTGCATTCTCGCAAGTTTAGAGCCAGAGTTGACGGAGTATTGTCTTCAGAGAGGTCTCTTTCAGCCGGAGTTCCGCAAGGATCTCTGCTGTCTCCAATATTATTCACAATATATGTATCCGACATGCCAAAAACGGTGAAAACCTCCATGGCACTGTACGCTGACGACACTGCCATTCTTGCCAGTTCATGGTGTCCCAAAATGGCAACGAAGTATCTACAGGAAGCCATCTATAGACTTCAATCCTGGTTTGCTCGATGGAGAATCGAAGTGAACCCTGAGAAGAGCGAAGCCGTTCTTTTCAGTCGAAAGAAAAAAGATCCCATAGGACATGTCGTAATGTTCGGTAGGAGGATCGAATGGAAAGACGAGGCCAAGTATCTGGGAGTGATACTTGACAAGAAGCTTACTTGGAAACAACACGTCACATCAGCTGTGACGAAGGGAAAGACAGCAGCGGCAGCGTTGCAACCGCTACTTTGCAAAAGCAGCAAAATGTCTCTTTCCAACAAGCTTCTTCTCTATAAGTCCACCATTCGGCCGGTCATGTCTTACGCATGCCCAGCTTGGGGATACGCCGCAAAGACGCATCTGCAGGGACTTCAAGTCGTGCAGAGTACGATCCTGAGACGGGCCGTAAATGCACCATGGTTTGTCAGCAACGTACGGATACATGAAGACCTGCATATACCATTCTTAGACGACCATTTAATAGATCTGAGCGTGAAGACCTTCAACAAAATGAAAAATCACGCAAACCCTCTTATAAGGAAGGCTTGCGACTATGATGAAAAAGCCCCTAGGAAACACAAAAGACCGAAGATGGCACTTCCCTAGGAAGTGTGTATTAGAGCCAAACCCTTACTGGCACAGAGATAATTACACAAACCTTCTGAAGTGGCATACTGCCACCTGCTAGAGCAGACCAAATTAGCTCACCAGAGGTAAATCATATTGAGACTGAGCAGTAAAAGGCTAATAGCCTGACTGCAAAAGAGAACGAAGTTCCAAGTTCCAAGTTCGAGGAATTTCAAGGGTTGCAAATTTTCCCTGAGACTGCTGACGACCATCGAAAACTGACCTCAGGTCTGAAAGAACACGATCAGGAGTATTTTTCCTATACATTGCCTGATGACAAGCTACTCCGCGTTGTGATTCGCGGCATTCCCGGACATGAAACCGAGAAATCGATCAAAGAAAAATTAGAGAAACGGGGCTTCGAAGTTTTCGAAACAACCCAACTATACAGGAGAGTGGAAGGCGGGAAACACTATTTCCCATTGATGTTGGTGAAACTTCACCGCACCGAAGCCAGTAAAGAAATTTTCAACCTGTCCCATCTAGGTTTCTTCAAAATCCAAGTAGAATCCCAAAGAACAAGGCAAACATTTAAACAATGTTTCAGATGCCAAAGCTTTGGCCACACTCAGTCTACATGTCACTTGAAACCAAGATGCGTGAAATGTAGCGAGGAACACTGGTCATTCGAATGTCCGAAACCAAAAACTACTCCTGCCGTGTGCGCCAACTGCCGCCTACCCCATCCAGCCAATTTTCGAGGCTGCAAGAACTACCCGGGCAACTCAAAGAAGCCCAAAACTCAGGAAAGGAAGTTCAACTCTAACAAAGTTGTAGAGGGCGTGTCCTACAGTTCCAAAGTGGCCCCGAAAAAGACTGAAAACAAGATCATAACCAAAGAACCAAACATGACGGAGATGCTGGCCCAAGTCACATCTTTATTAACCAAGATTGCCAGTAGCCTCAATAAATAGGAAGCCGCACTCTCTAAAAGTGCTTGCGTGGAATTCAAATTCCATCGTGAACAGGCTCCCGGAGTTCAGGGACTACGTTGCAGAAGAAAAATTTGACGTCGTTCTCTTATGCGAAACGTTCCTGAAGCCAGCCAACACATTGTCGGTCCCTAACTACCACATCTACCGAAGTGACCGCCTCACAGGAAGAAACGGTGGAGTCGCTGTCCTAGTGAAGAAAAATATCCATCACGAACGGATTCCCAATTTCAACATTGTAAATCTAGAGCACGCAGCAGTGAACATCCTGATGTCCGACAACAGGCCCATCACAATTATAGCCGCCTACAACTCTCCGAGTAAACCCCTCCTTGCTTCTGATTTGAGCCAGATATTCCCCTCATCTGACAGAATAATCCTTGGTGGTGATCTGAACGCTAAAAACCGTCTATGGAACTCGAGGACCACGACGACACGAGGCAGAACTCTTGCCGCGCATGCAGCCTCCAACAACTACTCGGTTGTTGGTCCGGATCAACCAACGCACTACGGGACAGGGAGACCCGATGTGCTGGACGTTTTTCTCCTCAATAATATAGAATACTCTTCCACAGTACATACGCAGACAGTCCTGAGTTCAGATCACAACCCGATAATTCTAGAGCTGGAAGACTGGCACGACATTCCAGTTCAACACTCGGAGAAGCAAATAAATTGGAGGAAGTTCACTGACCTGCTCAAGAACACCCAACCCCTAGAAGAGCCCAAGACCGTGATGGAAATTAACAGTGCCACAAGAAGACTGACAGTGGACATTCAAGCAGCCATTTCTGAAGCGACAAAAATAAAAATTAAAAACTCCCCGGATAAGAACAGCTTACCTCCGGAAATCAAACAGCTGATTCAACTCAAGAACAGAGCTCTGAGAAAAGCCCAACGAACTCTGGACCCAAGGGACAAGAGGGAAGCTAATCGTTTGACCAACAAAGTCAAATATGAGATCCAGAAGTTCAAAAATGATAGTTGGCAGGAATTTCTGGAAACAATCAATGAAGACTGCAACGATAGCAACGCCCACTACA
This sequence comes from Harmonia axyridis, assembly GCF_914767665.1. NCBI lineage: Eukaryota > Metazoa > Arthropoda > Insecta > Coleoptera > Coccinellidae > Harmonia > Harmonia axyridis. The sequence continues at coordinate 49,736,051 of NC_059503.1, forward strand.
AACCCATGTGGAACCTGAACAAGAGGCTCAAAAACAAGACAAATAGATCTCCACCATTACATGGACCAGGCCGTATTGTTCATACAGACCATGAAAAAGTTGATGTCTTCGCAGACAGACTTCAATTACAGTTCTCCCCAAACCGCAGCCCCGACGACGACATTGACTTTGAGGAATCAATTGAAAGAAAGGCAAGAAGAATCATCCGCCAACAATCCGAAGCAACGATCCGTTCAACCAACGCAGAGGAAGTTCTTGAAGAGATAAAGTATCTCAAGAAAAGAAGCTCTCCTGGCGAAGACGGTATCACAAATTCCCATTTGAAAAACTGCCCCATAGAATTTACTAAGAATATCGTTAATTTAATAAACGGCATTTTACGCCTTCAGCACTTCCCTGAAGCATGGAAGAATGCAATAGTAATTCTAATACCTAAACAAGGTGAAGACCCTTTATTTCCTCAAAGTCACCGTCCTATTAGTCTCTGCACCATGGGGAAACTCACTGAACGTATTGTGCTTAGAAGACTCGAAGAAGAACTTCAAAGCAACAATACCATCCCTGATGAACAATACGGCTTCAGAGCAGAACACTCGACTGAACAGCAAGTACTTAGACTAACGGAAAACGTGATCAATAACATAAATATGAGACACATCAGTGCGGCCGCATTTTTCGACATATCCAAGGCGTTCGATAAAGTGTGGCACCAAGGTCTAATTGTCAAAATGAACCAAGCTGGCACTACCCTAGCAGTCACAAGACTTATTAACAGCTACCTCAAATCCCGGACATTTCAAGTCAAAATTGGCTCTTGCAGATCAGCTAAAACCCCAATAACAGCGGGGGTTCCCCAAGGAGGTGTTCTCTCGCCGAAGTTGTATAATATTTATTCATCGGATATTCCAAGGGTTTTCGGAAATGCGAAAATCTTCACCTATGCTGACGATACCGCTGTGCTTGCCCACTCCAGAAATTTGAATCTGGGAAGAAGATACCTCCAATCAGCGACTGATTCAATTCTGGAGTGGATGGAGAAATGGAAAATCAAAGTAAATCCAAAGAAAACGCAAGCAATCGTTTTCAGCAGAAAAGCCGCTCTACCGAGCGATCAACTCGAAATAAATGGTGAAGAAATCCCTTGGAGTAACAAAGTTAAATACCTTGGTGTGATCTTTGACCGTAAGCTTACGTGGAAGGATCACATCGAAGAAATCAAAAGAAAAACTACGCTGAAAAATATACAACTACATCCTCTGATGGCGAGAAAGAGCAAACTCAGCCTTGACAACAAGTTGAGGTTGTACAAAATGGTAATCGTCCCGTCGATACTATACTGCTCCACTGCTTGGGGGCAAGCTGCCAAATGTCATAAATCAAAACTTGAAGTAATTCAAAGCAAAACCCTCAGAAAAATTACAGACGCCCCTTGGTTCATCCGGAATAATGACATCAGAAAAGATCTAAAAATTGACACAGTTTCTAAACAAATAAGACGACGTAACAAGAAACTTTTGGAAAAATTCGAGTCCCACACCAACCCCACTTTGGCAGAGGCCTTAAATTACGACCCAGAGGAGTCATCAAAAATAAAGCGGCCAAAATTAGCGCTAAACGAAGAGGGAGATCATAGTTAATTCCACCACTGAAGGCGAAAAAATAAAGTAGTAACGCCCACAAAACTCCCCCATCCTATGGGGAATACACCAAGCCCAAGGATAAAAGTGTTTCAAACACTAATCCAAGAAGAAACCAAAGATCCTTGTGTTTCGAGGAATTATCAAAGCCCAACAATCGTTTTACTCTCCCATATTCCCGTATTATATTATAATGTCTGGTCGCGGTAAAGGTGGAAAAGTTAAGGGTAAGGCAAAGTCTCGTTCCAACCGAGCTGGATTACAATTTCCAGTTGGTCGTATTCATCGTTTATTACGCAAAGGAAATTATGCTGAACGAGTTGGAGCTGGAGCACCCGTCTATCTAGCCGCTGTTATGGAATATCTAGCCGCCGAAGTTTTGGAATTGGCCGGTAACGCAGCACGTGACAACAAGAAAACCAGAATTATTCCCAGACATCTTCAGCTGGCAATCAGAAACGACGAAGAGTTGAACAAATTGCTATCGGGAGTAACTATCGCTTAAGGTGGTGTTTTACCGAATATCCAAGCCGTCCTCTTGCCAAAGAAGACAGAAAAGAAATCATAAATACAATCTGTATGTGAAACGGCCCTTTTCAGGGCCACAATATTTCCTCATTGAAAAGATTTTTTTATCATCTGATCACTTTGGGTATAATAAAATTGCGACAATTTCACGGTCCTACTGACATTCGTAAGTAGGGTAAATGCTCTGATTTTCGACCAAATTAACAAAAACATCGATTTCGGGTACGACTTTTTCACACATAAACTAATCATAAACTAATTTTAAAGGTGTTGATGTTCATCGATTCTTTGGCTAGTTTTAAATAATTTGTCATATAATTTCAAACGTTCTCTTCGCATTCAACCTTCGAAATGTGAAAACAGAGAAAATCTGAATAACATTCGGGTCACGACCATGCCGCAGAGTTCTCGACCATTTTTTTGTTTGTTTTCGACCACTAATAATAGTGGCTGCTCACTTCTCGTCTTCACTTAAAAATTTTATATTTATATCAATCAGATGGATTTCAGATGAGGTAATTGAGTAAGAAACACTGGGAACGTAAAAAAATTATTCTGCAAAAGTTTTCATTTTCTATAAGTATTTCAAAATAGGAACTCATATTAAATAATATTATTTGGTTATTTTGTTCTTAATATCTTTTCAGAAACTAATGAGTATATAAAACACCGACCACAAGTGGTCGAGAATTAAGTATAGTATATCCAAAGTCACTTGGAGGAAGCCAGAATATTTCAATTATATGTTCAAGGGTTGTCCAAGTTTCCAGAAATTCCTTTGGGGCCAGTGAATTTATTGCCTAACAATACTTTCGAATAAACCCCCGGTATTTAGCGGATCGCGGTTTCCATTTCAAAGAGACATCTGGCCGAGCGTTTTTATGGACTAGTTCAAGTGGCTTTGTATATACTATACAATCAAATTGGTTCTCGACCGAGAATAAATGAAAGGTAGAATAAGTATGTTTCAACGTTAATTCAGTGGTCGCAAACTAATATTCAAAAAAAAAACGAACATGATCCAACAGAAATATATCGGTTGAAATAAACAATTATTGAAATTACATATTGGTTGTCGACCACTTTGGTCGAGAAATAAAAGGTAAAAATTTTCCAATACCAGTTCGCGACTGTCGAATAATATACATTTTCCCACAACTGCTATGAAAAGTAGCGTATTCTTCATAGCTTACTCAATTTCAAAACTATGTATTGCTCATACTGTGGGAAATATTATTTCTCACAGCACTTTGCCCACACCTCGCTTGGTAGACCAATGTAATTGGGCTTTTGAGTCGTTTCTATGGAAACGCAATAAATTCGCGCATACTGTCAACGAAGGCCATTTTAATTTGAATCAAGTCCATTACTTGAATTATTGAAATTTGTGCAGTTGTAGGAAAAGTACAGTGTGCAACATGTGGAGAAAGTCCTTTTCTCGCTCGTGTGAACTCGCGAGAAAAGTTGGACTTTCCCCACTTGTTGCACAATATACTATTTCAGCGCGAAAACTTTGACCTATACCCCTACTATGCAAACTATCTTGAAAGGGTAGCAATGGTCGAGAAAACACGTACGGCGGAAATATTTTACACTACAAGATATATTTTATTATTATTTTATCTCAAATCACGGAATGGTCGAGTCGAGAGACACTGACGGTCGGCTAACCAGTGCATTTACCCTATATACAGTGGCTTAGGTAGCTATTAGACCCGGGTCGATCGCAACCCACCGACGAGATAATCGGGTCGAAAGACATAATAATAATACAGTGGGAGATCAGGTAAGAAATTTACGAAATCGGTTGTTCTGAATAATGGTCTATTTTCGAATAAAAATGAACAAATTTGTAAAACAGTCCCCCACTATGAACAGTAGGAAAGGACTTATTCTAGTTAACTAGACCTTCAAACTTCGATTTATCGAATCGAATAAATTATCGTATAATTCGATAATTATCGTACCGGTGGCAACGATGGATTTCGGAGTTACTTTCGAGCTACAATTTATTTATTTTGTATTATTCAATAGTTATGTCAACTAATGGGGCTATGTTAATTGGTGCTTTCATCTTTTGAAAATGAAATAAAACAAAAGTAAAAGATAATGAAATCAAACTCAATAAAAAATAACTATACTACGAGGTTGCAACAGGTAAGTCGAGTCCGATTGTTCATTAAATTAGTGGAGAAATGGTGGACTGTATAAGCGACAGCGAAACATATGAAAATGATACTAAAGTCTAAAATTGTGGTTAACATTATAACTTACCTGATGGGCGTCAGGTTAGAAAACATAGCCTCTCCACAGGGCCCTTGGTGCGGGATATACAGGGTGTTTCCTAAACATACGGCAAAAATTCAGGGGGTTGTTCCTTGGACTATTTTAAGCATGTTTTGTCCTTGGATGATTTTTGAAAAACCTCTTTGTTTCGAAGATACAGGGCGAACAACATTTTTCATATTTTTAAAATTAATAATAGTTCAATAATTAATAATAATTTGGATTGGAAGAGGTGGACCTCATTTATGGCCTGCTCGTTACCCGGACTTAAACCCCTTAGATTATTTCCTATGGGGCCATCTAAAATCATTAGTTTATACCACTCCAGTAGAAAATGTGGAAGACTTGCGAAATCGGATCATTGCTGGGTGTAACTTAATAAGAAATGATCCTGGTGTTTTTGAAAGGGTTCGACAGTCAATGAGGAGAAGATTGGATGCTTGTATGCTGGCTAGAGGTGGTCATTTTCAACAGTTTTTGTAGGTTGAGTTGAATTTTCATGTAATTTTTCATAATAAAATGTTATTATCTGAAATTTTGTTTCCCCTATATCTTCGAAACAAATAGGTTTTTCAAAAATCATCAAAGGACAAAATATTCTTAGAATAGTCCAAGGAACAACCCCCTGAATTTTTGCCGCATGTTTAGGAAACACCCTGTATTTCAGCTCCAACTTTCGGTTTTCAAGGGCGGTGTAGAAAAGCTCTAACATAATGCGTTCGAGCGAATATAAAATCGACGAATAATGCGGGAGTTTCCGAATGAAGCCACCAATTGTTCCCTTGTTCACTCGCGAACTTACCATCTTTCGCTATACCTCGAACTCACACAAACAGGTAGGAATGCTACACCTATCAATAACGCTCCCGTGGTTTGAAAAATGCTAGGGTTCGTGTTGTAGTAAGGAAAATGTATCGACGAAAAGCTGCAAAAATTCTACTTGCTGAAGAATCCGACAATCCGACAAGTTCGACAATCTAGGAATAAAAGTCGTAACTTAACAACATGAACACCTAATTGAAAATGCGTAAAGTGAATGATATCTTACCTACAAAAGGAAATTTTTTTATGGTTAATTGGGATCCGGGAATTGAAAGCACGCGGGATGATTTTATATCATCCCGATATGAAAAATTCAACGAGGTAGAGAATGATGAAAATGTTTCACGATTGATGAATTATGTAGAACCACACTCGAATCGTTTCGCCAACGATGTGATCTTCAGAAACGTTAGGCTACTAACTATATATAGCAAAACATGTCCCTGGGGAGGGGGGCTCAAACTACCTCCACTACCTACCACATTATAGGTTAATCGTAACACCTACCAATCACAGTATATCGTTATAATCTACTTATAACTAAACTACAATTTGTCACTAAGAACCGTAAACTTCAGCGGATTGTTAATTTTCCCTTTGAACATACGTTCCATTGTGGCCAAAAACACTTTTCATTAGAATACTTGAACAGTTTTAACGATCTATCACACCAATAATCAAGTTTTGATAATACTGACGACAGTTGAGTCATTAATTAAATTATCGCCGATTTCAACGGATAATGTTCGACTGTGAATTTGAATCCACGTCACCAGAACTTCGAGTAGCTATCCGAAAAGCGTACGAAGCTTTTATAAACTGGTGTGCGAGTGAAGATGAAATAAGTCCAGTGCATTATGCTAAATAGCGAGCATAGATACTTGAAAAGGCAGAATGTTGGATACAAAGCGAATAAGTCAAGTGTTCCTTCCGGAGCAATAAAAATTTCTGAACGATGCTCCTGTAGAATGTCTCCCTAGTGAGGTAACTTCTGAATTCCTTCAGTGCATATTAAAACAGGTTGCTTTGATTATTGCCATCTCCTGAGTTGGCGCAGGTGCGATGAACTTCTGAAATTGAGAATGAATGTGATATGGAAACGTTAGAAAATCGAATCATAATAACTTATTCTCGCGCAAATCTTTCAATTACATAAGCAGAGTGGATCAAAATAGCGAAACAATACTGTGACACGCGCAACAAAAACCGCGACTGTAAAAAGGGTTATTCTTACAAATGAGGGGTTTGGCAAAGTTACACGACAGCCTTTAGAGCAGGGGGGTGAAACCGCTAGTGCTAACACTGGCAACGGATGTGACGTCACAGTCACTCAGCATTACACGGTATACGTATCACGATGTAAAAATTTTATTCTCATAACAAGCCAATCAGCGTTCGAGGTTTCCAATAAATAGGTATTTGATTGAACAGCCAACAATTAATTGTGTTTGTAATGCATGTATGGTAGCAATGAACAGATCAAGTAGTTTTTATTGTCGCTTATTACAAGTTCTGTTTTAGGTTTCAGGTAATCCATGAGAAACTAAATTTAGAACATAATTAGACTGGGTTTTTCCTCATATCGTATTTCAATGTACTAATATATCTGAAAGCCCTCTTACTTGCGATTATAATATTCCTTCAAAATCAACTGGATTTAAGTTAAATTCTGTTCCTCGGCCTTTACTGAAATATCAAATTAATTATCATCATCCCTATGATTCCAGAACTTCCCCAAATGTTTCTTGTATGGAAAATATTAATGATTTTAACAATAACCATATCCGTGATCCAGAACTATCATATATATATATATATATATATATATATATATATATATATATATATATTCTCCTTTCTTCCACCTTATAGGGTTGGTATATATATATATATATATATATATATATATATATATATACCAACCCTATAAGGTGGAAGAAAGGAGAATATATATATATATATATATATATATATATTCTCCTTTCTTCCACCTTATAGGGTTGGTATATATATATATATATATATATATATATATATATATATATATATATATATATATATATATATATATATATATATATATATATATATATATATATATATATATATATATATATATATATATTCTCCTTTCTTCCACCTTATAGGGTTGGTATATATATATATATATATATATATATATATATATATATATATATATATATATATATATATATATATATATATATATATATATATATATATATATATATATATATATATATATATATATATATATATATACAGAATGATTTCTAAGGGAATCGACCAAGTTTTACACCAAAAAAATACTCTGTTTTCTTTGCCGAGCTTTCGGATTTTATTCAATCCATCCTCAGGGCTTCTACAAGATATTAACAAAAATTATCAGTTACAATAAAAAGAAAAAATAAACATAAAACTGTCACAATGGTACATACAGTCATCGATAAAACTTGATTAAAATGAAAAACAAAAACAATTGAAAACATACTCACTGAAATCGAGGTTAAGGTGTCAACAAATATAAACTAATCATTAAGTAATTCATAAATCTAACAAAAATAAAAATATTTCAGGAATCTCAAAGTGACAACTGGGTATCTTATGTCGATAAAGGTCAATATTTTAATGTGGAATATAGAATGAAATAAGATGGTGGTATTTGCACATGCGTTTAAATCATTCAATTTAGACAGAAGATAAAAATCAATGAGACAAGGCATCAAACAATGGGTGCAAGAGAGATGGTGGGTTTTGTTCACAAATTTTATTATTCATCAATAGGTCCATCATAGATATTTTTCTCTCGGTTTGGGTATGTTAACAAATATGTGTAGATATTACTAAGATTTTGCGTGTCAGATTTACTGTTAATTGCTTCTTCTTCCTCATTGATATGGATCATCTCTAATATAATTCTCTTATTGTAATTCCGTTCTTTATCAATTATCTCTACATTGTCAAAAAGAAATTTATGATTTTGTTCTAATGAGTGCTTTGTTAGGGCACACCTTTTGTTCTTTTTATTTATGTCGCTCTTGTGAAGTGATATTCGATTTTTCAACAATTGAGATGTCTGACCTACATAACCACGCGAACAATCTTCACACTGTATTCTATAAATTACATTTGAATGCAACATAGTTGGAATGGTATCTTTCAGCCTACTATACAGTCTCTTAACAGTTTTGTAATTATATACTGCTATTTTCACATCTTCTCTACTCAAACATTTTTTTATTTTACAAGTTAAACCTTTAATATTAACAATACTACCAAACTTAATTTCAACTCCATCTGTGTCCGTAGATCTAAGTACCTGGGGAGGGCGGTCGTTGTCGTCTATATGGTTGACATTCGCTGACGAATAGAGTAGCTTGGAAATCATTTTTCTTGGGTACCCATTTTCAACAAAAATATTAAAAAGTTTGTCAATGGAGCGTTTCAAAAATCTGGGATGGCATATTTTGTTCACCCTATTTTTCATTTCTTTAATACAATTTATTTTTATTTGTACAGGGTGGTCAGATTTGAAATGTATTAATTTATCTGAAGCAGTTTGCTTTCTATGCCAGTCAAGATGTACAGTATTATCAATTCTGTAGAGTCTCGTATCTAAAAAACTAACAGAATTATTTTCGTCCTCAAACTCTATTGTAAACTGTATATGCGGATTGTAACTATTGAACTGTTCCAATATAATTTCAACGTCTTGTTTGTGTAAGGCTACAATAAGATCATCAACAAATTTTTTGATGAAGGCGATTTTGTGTCTCAACTTTGGAACACACATATCTAATGCATGATCCATGACATACTGAGCCAATATTGGGCTGATTTTCGAGCCCATGGCGCATCCAAATATTTGAATATAAAACTGATTGTCAAATGAGAAATAATTGTTCCGAAGTATGAACCTGATAATTTCAAAAAATAGATCTTTAGGAATGTCACAGTTTCTAGAAATACTACCCCATCTCTGATTAAGGACATCTACTACAACTTCCTCACATAGGTTGCCAAACAGGTTGACAACATCTAAAGAAATGAGGACATAATCCTCCTCTAACCTGAAATTATTGACAAATGTAGCAAATTCGAATGTATCTTTTATAAACCACCATCTTATTTCATTCTATATTCCACATTAAAATATTGACCCTTATCGACATAAGATACCCAGTTGTCACTTTGAGATTCCTGAAATATTTTTATTTTTGTTAGATTTATGAATTACTTAATGATTAGTTTATATTTGTTGACACCTTAACCTCGATTTCAGTGAGTATGTTTTCAATTGTTTTTGTTTTTCATTTTAATCAAGTTTTATCGATGACTGTATGTACCATTGTGACAGTTTTATGTTTATTTTTTCTTTTTATTGTAACTGATAATTTTTGTTAATATCTTGTAGAAGCCCTGAGGATGGATTGAATAAAATCCGAAAGCTCGGCAAAGAAAACAGAGTATTTTTTTGGTGTAAAACTTGGTCGATTCCCTTAGAAATCATTCTGTATAAATCACGACCATTACTGCATCTAAGTTATATATATATATATATATATATATATATATATATATATATATAATATATATATATATATATATATATATATATATATATATATATATATAAATCATAAGGATAAGGACAGTCCCTCTCAGAGAAATACCAACCGTAGACACGTGTTTCGGGCTTTCGGCCCTCATCAGTACGGTGAACAAGTGTTAGGATGTGCAACACTTGAAAGAAACAACAAACAAACAGAGTCAACAACAGAAGCCAGCAATCCATTTGTGGTTTCAGCAGGAAGACCCAATGTGTTTTCGGGCAACAACCGACATCACCACGCGGAAAGCTATAGCTAACTGCTAATAATAGCTAAAATGACTCATCTGATAGTTTACAATATGAAATATTAATTAAAATTGAGCCTTCAATTTCTCGTCATTTTACCTGAAATGACGAGAATAGTATGTTATGGAAAGAAAATAAATATGTATTGTCTTCTAGATGTTCATCAACACGTTTATGGGCTGGAGGTGCATCATATCAAATATTCAATATGAAAGTTAATTTTTATGAATTTCAGATATCAAATGGATTGATAACTGTTAGAATATTAAGCTAGAGCACACATGTACCTAAGTTGATACTTTGAGGTCCTAAAATAGATTTGTAGAGAAAATAATTATACATCTTCAGAAGTAAATGAAGATAACAATAAAGGTCATCATCAAAAGTTTGTTATATGTACAATTTGGCGATATGAAGAAGAGAAAACGGATTCAAAATTGAAAAAATTTATGGCGCTTGAAATATGACGATTGAATTAATTTGAATGAAAAATAATCAGAAACGTTATCGGAGCATATTTGTTTGCACACTGCAGAGACAGTCACTGTACTTCTATGGGTTGATGTAATAACTGTGACGATACTGTACAAAAATATGATCAGTGGAGCAATTGATAATTAAATATGTCATATAGATATTGCTTCATGTTATGGAATTTCATTATTAATGAATCGTCTGATATCCACTAACAATGTACTTTTCAATGAGTGCTTCGAATGATGAGTCATCTTGGGGGATCGTTATATCCTTATAACGATTCCTTCAGATTCGAACAGAATTCTAGTTTGCTAGTTTTATAAATCTAGAATCGACCACAAATCTGATGAAATTAATATTTAATCGATAAATAGGTACATACAGATTACATGACTTACCTATTCACCTTCAATAGCGTCATCGAATGATTCATACAGTTTTATTAAAATAACCTATGTATTATTTTCCGAACACTCCGTAGAATGAAGAATTATTATATTCACATAACGACGCACCTAAAACTCACTTATCAGCTCAACGCACATAATTGAAATGAACCGTTTTCTGCTGCAAAATATTTGGTGAATGGTTACATCTGGTCTAATACTCTAGTGGGTTTTACGATTGTTGTTATTCACTTCTTTGAAAATGCCGCTCGCCTTTTCTGGGAAGAAATGTTTTCAAAAATAACCTTTTTTTATGACCTTTCCCTCTGGATATTAGGGGTAAATATACCTCCTGTAGGTATATCTTTCCTAACGAACTTCCGTGCTTTTCGTGTTTGATAAAAAAAAATTTTATTTATATCACAAAAATTTGCTCAAGATTATCATCATAATTATAAGCTTGCGAAATGAAAAAAAAAGGAATTTTTATGTTGCAGATTTGTCTGTTTTTCTCGAACGATAACACAAAATAGTTCATAACGCGAAATAATACATATATGTAAATGAACTGATATGATAGACCGAAAAAAAATCGAAAACATTTTTCGACGACAACGTTTACTCATACCTGTAATGTGAGAAAGAAAGGTTCGATAACGAAGTTCGAAGCAAACATTACTCAAAATAATAGCAATTTTTTGATTACCGATTCGATCATCAACCCTTATACAGGGTGTTCCTAAATTGGAGGTACCGCAATCGCTTTGTTTTCAAGATACAGGGTGTTCCTTGTAATTCTACATATAGAATATATCTCGTCTATGGTGTAGTATTTGCGCGATATCGTAAAACTCAATTCAATGCTTACATTTATAGGTTTCCTTCAAATAGTGAATTTAGCAAAATGTGGTGTCACGCGTTAAGATTGTTTTCATTTTGAAATATGATAAGTCATTTATATTCCTCTGAGGGGACGCCGACGAAAGCGGGTAGATAAAGGAAAATAATAAATTTCGGACATAGACGTGCTCGCAGTGCAATAAAAGTAATCATCTTGAAAGCGATAATAAACTGAAATTCTATATTTTGTAAATCTTGGGGGGGGGGGAGTAATTACCCCGAGTATCCTCTCATTTCTACGCCCTTGGCCCTCTGGTTATTACTCGAACAAAAGGATTTGTAGGTCCTGTCTTTCAGAAGGCAAATTCGTTATTAATGAGCAGATATTTTGAATAGATAAAGTTGGTAGCTTCTCAGAATCGAAGATACCCATATAAAAGTGAAATCAACCTTTCCTATGTATATAATAAAACATGTCTGAAATCCTTTGAATGCAATAATAAACGCTACCTATACAATAGCTAAATGACCATCTTTTTCTTTGAAAGTTGACATTAACAATATTACAAATAGTTCCCATAGAATTTCCGAGAAAAGGTCCTTTTTCACATAATCGAAAATCAGGGGTAGGAATATTAATAATGACTCAGATGTTCATTTTAGGTATAAGGACTGGAATTTTATTCCCTACGCCTCTACTTTAATTTCTCCGATTTCCTACTAATGTCTAATTGTGAGACTTTTCTCCCTAATATTAATACTGTTTGACAATCGGTTTTTAATTTATACCAACTTTGATACGAATCGTTTCAGAGAACGGTGTACGGAAGTATCATTATTATTTATCTATTGAGTAGGGGAGAACGGGGGAATTTCGCGCACCTAACGGAAAAGGTTTCAAAAATGTTTCCTATGTAAATGCAAACTTTCACAATTTAACTTCGAAATTTTGCATTTATTTGACGAATCGCTTTGAGAATATATTAAAAATCTGAAATAATAATGTCATTGCGCGAAATTCCCCATGTGCTGGGATAATATCGCGCATGGGATGGGGTAATTCTGCGCAAGTATATATTGAATGAAGCGGGTACTGTTCCAGCATTATTATGCTCCCAAATTCAATAATTTAAAAGTCATTCGAGATTTTATCAATCAATGTTATCTATTTATTTATACGTAGGGTTAATTCCATCTAATGTGTTTTTAGGGTGCGTTTCAAATAAATATTCTATAGCATAGAAATTAAACTATGTAATTTTTTCACAAGTGACAGGTGTATTCATTATTGAAAGTAGTGCAATATAATTTCACGAACTGAATCTGAGAATCTCCGCTATTCAATTAATGAAATTTTGGATCTTGTCGAACATTCAATTAAAAATATCCACATTCAACTCCGATGAGGGAGAAGATATTTTGGAAGTATGTCGCAAACTTTCTAAGTTTTGGAACAGTTAAAGCATCTAGAAATTCTGAAAAGGATATATTTGAAGTTCTAGATAACCAGATAAATGTGCGTATCAAAAAAAAATTGTTGACGACGACGTTTACTCATATTTGTAATGTGAGAAAAAGTTCGATAATGAAGTTTGAAGCAAAAATTAAAATAGAATTTTTCTAATTCGATTGTTCATACCATTCGATTGTTCCTAAATTGGAGGTGCGAAGAAAAATGATAAATTCCCTGAATAATTTTAAGGAGCAAATGTACTATACATGGGCCCGCAAATGCTATGTTTTCTGGATACAGGGTACCTACGTTTCTTGTAGTCCTACTTTTTTGTGATGCATATAACATTTTATCGAATCTCTTATTGATCCTCTCTACAGATTGGATAAATAAATACCAAAAATTATAATTAATTATTTATCACTGGATCCTATAATAATTTGAATTTTCCTTGGGATTTCTGAAAATTTGTTTGACAAGAAACCGTTAAGTGTAGTTCTGGACCAGAGATTCTTTTCACATTTTTCTAAACAACCAGTGGTTCATCCAAAAGGTCTGGTGAAAAGAAGCGGGCACTCTTCCAGAAAAAATATCACAAAAACTTTAAATTGGAATATCTATGCCAAATTCAAGTTAAATATCTTGTGGGGAGAAGGTGCACCCTCGTTAAGCTAGCAGAAAGACTTTCGAATTTTTGATTTTTATTTTGATTTTGTTGGCTTATTTATTATTACCTTATTCAAAAATTTTTTTTTCTTGAATTGTCGGAGAAATCGCGGGTTCTGCGAGCTTTACGGTTGAGCTAGCGGAACCCAATCGTAACTATACTCCTCAGAATAATTTAAATAACATAATAATTTTAGGCTCTATTCAAACTAATTTATCACCCTATTCCGGCGTTTTGATAAGTAAATACACCTTTGACGACTTGGTATAATCGTTTTGGTGTTTCGCCTCCTGTCAGATTGTGATTATTTCCATAGTAACGTACTTGGACGTTCGCCCAAAAAAAAAAAAAGTCAAGCTCACTGAAATGTCATTGAATTTTTTAAAAGGCAGCGCTTTGGTTATAGGTCCATTAATAAATAAGAAATTGAAATTATTTTTCGTGATATAATCATAACGAATACCAGAGTGTAGACTATATATTTCGATTATGCGGACCTTTTCATCTCGTCGTATTTCGGGAAACACCACACGAGTTGCACTCTCGTGTCTCAGTGTTTAATCGAATATTATATATGCTCTTATGACATAATAACTGATCATTCAATGAATATTAAGTGAATATTCAATGATTATTTAGTTAATACTTATTCGAATATTCCAGATTCCACTCAAAAAACCTAGCCACCTATGACTGGAACTTTGTTGATATCTTTAAATAAATAAATATATTTCCGGTGGTTTAAAAAATAATGAGCATTTCACAATTGAAAAAAGATGGAATTGTCATAAATAATATTTTGCTATTAAAGTCATCTAGACTTTCTTCCTCCAATCCATGTTTGAATGCCATTAAAACTGGCACAGAATCTCCATCAATATCACGATATTCCAACATAGCCACCATGCCATCAATTTCCATAGCAGAAAAATATGCATAATTATTCAACAGATTTATTGAATGAACAGGTAATACTGAACACAGTTTACTGTTATCTGATGGATAAATGTAAAAATGTTCGTTATTCTTGGAAAGTCGAGAGTACCCTGGTTTTACCGAAAAAATGGTTACTTATATTTTTATAATCAAATTGTCGTTTGGAAAATCCAGCAATTAGTTCTATTCCATGACAACGTACAAAATACAATAGATCTTTAAGTAGACGCAGTAAAACCTGCGCTGGGACACTACAATCTACATAGACCCATTACAGGTATACAGGTATATGAACCCATTATAGCTATACAGGTATATATTTTTTATTTTCCATTATCTTTCTTACTTTCGTAGAATTTATTTCATTGAAAAAACCAAAGAACCCATATCATACTCATCTTTCCGAATGTATTTTCTATCCGTAGAATCTTATGTTATTATTATTAGAACTCTTTATTGCTAAACTCATATGTTAGAATTCATATTCGATTTGCATTTTTCACGTACTGGCGGTATGAGATTAGGGGAGAGTGGGGCTGGAAGTTCCCGGGGTAAGGTGTTCCGATGGTAATAACTTTTTAACAAAAAGAGATATCAAGAAAATGTAAATTAGGCTATTTTGTGAACCACTGGAAGTTTAAAAAAAATAAAAAGAAACTCTTGTTCAGTACTACACTTTGGTTTGTTATAGTTTTGTCGTATTTGCAATCGATTTCGAGAAAAAAATTCAAACAGCTCTCTATAGCAATTCTCAGGAAAATCCAAATGATTATAAAGATCCAGTTAGGTAGCTGTGATGAATAAATTAATTATAAGTTTTGATACTTATTTACCAACTGTGTAGCGAAGATTAATAAAGATTCGATAAACTGGTTAAGCATCACAAAAAGTAGCACTACAAGAAACACCCTGTATCTCGAAACCAAAGCGTTTGCGGGCTCATGTTTAAGTGCCTTGATACAAAGGGCGGTAAGGCATGCAAAGCTTCGAAAACTAAATGAGATTAAAAACATCTGTTCCGCTGAAAACACTTAGCCTTTGTCAGTAACTAGTTTCGAACGCAGAATCGTAGGAAATTTCCATATGTTAAATGTGTAAACAACTTCCACGTAATTCGAAGTGTTGTTTTTCGTCTTTGTGAAATACATTACATCCCTGATTCAGTTAGGGTAATAGGCAATACCAGTGCCGTATCTAGGGCGTGGCAAAGGTGCACTTGTCACGGGCGCAAGGTCTGCAGGGGCGCCCAAAAATATCAAGAGAAAAAATAATTGGAGCACACATAATAATTCGAAAGATCACAACTCGGTTTTCAAGTATACGCCTCGCAACGAGCAATGACGAGGAATCTGGAAACCAAGGACGGAGATCTTTCTTTTTCTTGGGGGGGGGGGATTCTCGAACAAAATTTTTTTTTACAACAACGTTTACTCATATCTGTAATGTGGGAAAAAAGTTTGATAACGAAGTTGAATCTTAATTACTCAATATTTTTTTTTATTACCAATTCGATTGTTCTCACCTTATACTGGGTTTTCCTAAAAAGGATTTACGAAGGAAAATATTCCTTAGGATAATTTTAAGAAAAAAAAGTCCTGTAAACATGAGACCGCAAACGCTTTGTTTTCGAGATACAGGGTGTTTCTTGTATAGTCATAATTTTTAGTGATGCTTATATTTATTAGTTTATCGAATCTTTATTAATCTTCGCTACAGAATTTGTTGATAAGTACCAGAAGTTATAATCAATTTATTCATCACAGCTTACTAACTGGATTTTTATAATAATTTGGATTTTCCTGAGGATTACCAGAGAGCTGTTTGAATTTTTTTTTCGAAATCGACAGCAGAAACGACAAAACTATAACAAAACAAAAAGTGTTGTACAAGACAAGAGTTTCTTTCCACATTTTTCTATAGAACCAGTGCTTCACCAAAAAATAGTTCTGGGGGAAAGAAGCAGGTACCCTTCCACAAAAAATATCACACTGCAGATTTGCATACAAAATAAGCATATCACAAGCTGAAAACTTTAAATCGGAAGATCTATGCCAATTAAAATTGAATATCTTGTGAAGGATAGGTGATATGAGAAAAAAACTTGAACTTTAACACCGGCATCTCAAAAACAAAGCGTTTGCGTAATCGTGTTAGGACTTTTTTTCCTAAAAGGATCCGAGAAATCTGTCATTTTCATTTGTACCTCCAATTTAGGAACACCGTTCAGATATAATCAATTCAAAACTGATATATTCACAAAAAAAATTGCAATTTGAATGATCCACAATAAATTATATAACACAGCCCAGACAATTTTCAGATGGGAATTACTCAGTTCAGTTCTTTGACAACTACAGTATTGTGACGAAAATTATACAAAAAACTGAAAACAACGGGTAGGTAAGTGTATACCGATGACGAATGCAAAAATCACAGGTAACAAAAAAGGGGCGATGCCGAGAAAACGGATAGATGAAGGAAAATAATAAACCTCGGACAAAGACGAGCTGAAATGCAATTAATGTACTCATTTTGAAAGCGATAATAAACTCATAAACGGTAAAGGGGTCCGATTTTTTACTGACGTGTCGATTTCAAAGGAAAGAAAAATGATTATTATTATTGGTTCATTTGATGGAGAAATTTTCGTTATTCGTATTCGCGATATTTCTAGAATTTTATATTTTGAAAATCTTGGGGTGGGGTAATCACACCCAGTACCTCCCCATTTCTACGCTCTTGGATTGAAAAAAATGTTGACGAAAAAATGGAATACTTACACTTTGAATTAATTAACCTTTGTTTTAGAGTCTAAATCAGACTCCTCCATCAGACAAACTCTTAAAATGTTCAGAATTTGTCAACACAGAGAGACATATTGGTCTATCTCATTATAAAATTTTTCACTGTCAATTCATTTTTCAGTAAATTCATCAAATATGTACGATCTACTCCTATTATAGGGAATAAATATCACTATTCTTTACCTCTATAAAGCGGTTTAGGTCTATATCATCTTGTAGGGGAGAGTTGGATAATACCGCGGGGTTGATAATTCCGCGCTTCAGTATTATTCAAAAACTATTCACTTTTTCTTTGATGTAGTGTGTATACATCAAAGCTGGACATGCCTACATCCTTCTCCGCGCAATGCCATCACGGTCCCTGAAACGACGAAAATAGCACGCCCTGTAGAAGTTTTTTTCGTCACTCCTTATAATTTTTCGCGTACTTTCAGTAAGAGGTAAGTAATACTGTATTTATATTGTAATACTTTGATACTATAAATTTCTAATGCTTGTACACTGTAGAATTATTGACCGAATACTTTTTTACGTACTATAATATTTCCCATAAAATTTTGAGCTTAAAAAATAAAATTATCAAGTTTGATTATTCCGCGCCGGGGCGCGATATTATCAATCCGTAAAATATGAAGTCTGTACTTGAGGCTATTCGAAACGGAAATAAAATAAAGACATCTGCTAGAAACTTCAGACGAAAATTTACTTAGACTTCATGTTATAAAAAAATATTTACGTTTTGTTGTCATATAGACTTTAAGTTTCCATCAATACTTATTGCGTGATATTTTATATACTGATTTAATTTTGAGAAGAAGATTCGGCTCTCCCTATCTTCACGCAGGAAAATTACTCAGAAAGATATCAATTTTTTTATTATTAGATACTTTTGTTACTTACCCATTCGCGAGCAAATAATGTGGGCACTATTTTGTCAAACCTGGGCACGATAATATCGAATCAGTTCGATAATACCGCGCCTCTATTTTTTTTTATAAATTGACAATAAATACTTTTTGATTAAATTTCAGAAGTTTTTGTTATGCGGTTATTGTACCTGAATAAATGTCCTACTAATTACTCAATGTTGTTTCTTTCAATATCAAATAGTTTCCTAATTATAGGTCCAAGTCCTTAGGGGCTCGGTATTATCCAACTCTCCCGTAAGTCGAATTTAATCAAGAATGAATTGTATAACTCGAACTACGCCTATGTCGAACTATACGTAACTCAACGAAAAATCTTGCTCCCGTGGTGTTTCGAGTAATACGAGTTAACTCTTAACTGCATTAATTATCATATTTGATATATCGTATTTTTAATACTGCTAGGGACATCTATGAGCGAGTGTACGAATTTTATGACGTTACTCATTGGAGACAGTAATTCGGATATAGTGAAATGATTTGCAACATTAATCGCAATTTCTCTTAATTCTGGTGGTGTTAAATCGATTTCGTCAGACATAACTAACGAATTTAATGAGTAATTGTAAATTATTTCAAAATTCTAAACGTACGATTCATATCCAAATTTCGTAATCTGTCAATGTTCGTAACAGTCACACCAACTGCAATGATACAATACAAATGTCACTAGGATATTCAATCTAAATTTTTCATTTAATTTCGACAATAATTCACAAAACTTGACTGAAATAGAGAAAATATCGTCTAATACTCGTTGCAGAAGGCAATTCCAACACTCATGCGTTCGAATTTCGCATTCGTGTTAGAATAGAAGCCCATTCTGCAACTTGTTTTAGAATATAGTCCGTTCAGGAATTATTGACATCCCGGGTGGCTGGTGGAAAATCGAAATTAAGTTGGTAATGGCTCATTCGATCAGTAACATTTTGAATTGCAGATTTCGGGTTGGCATTGGAAATGTCATTGACAGGAGGTTAGATTATTCAGTTTGTTTGTATTATTGGTTTTGATCCAAGAAATTTTGAAACTAAAAAGTTGTATCAATTTCAAACACACATTGATTAGTTTATTTGAGTATTTCTCACAGTACTGTTTGAAAAAAGAAGGCAAGTCATTACAGCCTGGATTATTAGAGGAAGAAAATCTGTGCAATACGATTTCACCTTCAAAGAATCATTGAATGATTTGATCGTTACCAACAGCAACCAATATATCAGTCTGGATAAAATTTGACCAAAAAGCATCTGAATTTCAATAAATCAAAGACAACATTACATAAAATTTATTGGTCACAAGTTCAAAACAGTAAATAAAAGGAAAATTCTTATTGATAAACAGAAAAATATAATAAGTTGAGTACGATTTTATGGTGAATACGTCAGAGGAAAGAAAATATAGAGGTGCCTTATAGCATTTGTTGACATCGCTATAACATTTTTGTTTACAAACACTTATAATGTACTGCGTTGCCATTCTGAGGAAGAAGTAAACTTTTCTCCGTTCTGTGGCATAGATGTTTTGCGAATATTGTGGGGATTTGGCAACACGGTTCTGTTGTTGTTATTGCACGTGACAACTAGAGGGACGTTAAGGGTTAACTGTTCATTTTAATTTCACGTTTGTAATCGTCGTTATTTTATACAAGTTTGTGAATTTAAAGTTACATATTGTTAATTTTAATCATGGTAAAACCTCGAAAAACATGTATAGTGTGTAAAACATCCGGAAATGAAAACCTAACCTATCATAGGTAAGTTCACGTTTTGAGTCCATAGGCGTAGAATATATCTCGTCTAAAAAATTCGATCCATTCTTTAACGATTTCCTAAAAATTTTCTTGTTTTATGTGCGAATCTATACGCATCTCTAATATCTATCCTATTCATGAAGTAAAATTTAACCATAAGAGACACTAGAATGAAGTGTAATCTGAATAATGTGAAATTGTAATGCAGTGCCAACTGTGGAATTTTTTCTAAAAAGTATGTCAGTAGATTTTTGATAGATTTCTGAACGATGATGGTAGATTTTTAGTAGATAACTCCAAAACCAGTAATCAGTAGAAAGAAAGAATTAGAAGAACGATTCCGTTGAAGGAGAGGCTCATTGATCATTTCGGACAGAGGAACTGTTTTTTTGATTATCATACATAATTGTTTTTCAAGCCAATTGACCTTATTGATTCCTTCAACCCAAAAAGAAAAATTATGAAGCTGTCATACTTATCGAAATTGTAATAAATCATGTGTTAAAACTTCTTAGTGTTATTACTGTGTCTTCTCCCCAATGCATTATGAATCAAATTTGAAACAAATGAATTCCCCCTTTATTTTTGAGAAAAAAAGTTAGTATGAATTTTTTTAACTTACAACTTCTGTTGTGTCGGCAGCACACAATTGCACTTTTCTGTATTGTGGGTTGCTGACTCATAAAACGCTTTGAAAATATTGGCAATATGAGCCAATATGGAACGAGCGGTTTTTTATAACAGCAAAAACATTATTATTAATTGGAACTGTTAATGTTACTTTCTTGTTCTCCGCATATTTCGTCGCTATAAACAATAGTATTCGCATTATCGCTAATTTCGATAAGTTTATTAACTTCGCTGTGTGTGGCAAATTAATTCAAGTGTTAGTAACTGATAGAGACAGTAATTAGTTATAAGGTTCAAGAATATCAAGTGCATGACAACTGGTGTGCCATCATTGAGGGATCCCTCCTGGCCTACGAAAGAAAAGGAAGCCCCCAAAATCATCACGGCCCATTTGGAGTTGGTAAGAGCTTTTATATTCAGTTTCTCATTAGCGGAAAATCTGTGAATTGTTTTTGCCATCGCAACATCTATAATAAAAATACAGTCCATACTCGCTCTACTTATTAAATACAGTGAAGAGCTAACAACTTCTTTCTCTTTTGCAGTCAGGCTATAAATTAGCCTTTTACTGCTCCATCTCAATATAATTCACCTCTGGTGAGCTATTTTGATCTGCTCTAGCAGGTGGCAAAGTTTGTGTAATCATTACACAATCTCTGTGCCAGTAAGGGTTTGGCTCTAATACACACTTCCTAGAGAAGTGCCATCTTCGGTCGTTTGTGTTTCCTAGGAGCCGAACATGCGTAACACATGACCGGCCGGATGGTGGACTTATAAAGAAGAAGCTTGTTGGAAAGAGACATTTTTGTGCTTTTGCAAAGTAGCGGTTGCAACGCTGCCGCTGTTGTCTTTCCCCTTCGTCACAGCTGATGTGACGTGTTGGTTCCAAGTGAGCTTTTTGTCAAGTATCACTCCCAGATACTTGGCCTCGTTTTTCCATTACAATCCTCCTACCGAACATTACGACGAGTCCGATGGGATCTATTTTCTTTCGGCTAAAAAAAACTGCTTTGATCTTCTCAGGGTTTCTTGTAGGTACTTCGTTGCCATTTTGGGACACCAAGAACTGGCAAGAAAGGCGGTATCGTCAGCGTAAAGTGCCATGGAGTTTTTCACCGTTTTTGGCATTTCGGATACATATATTGTGAAAAATATTGGAGACAGCAGAAATCCTTGCGGAACTCCGGCTAAAAGAGACCTCTCTGAAGACAATACTCCGTCAAATCTGGCTCTAAACTTGCGAGAATGCAGGTAAGAAGCTAAAAGTTGGACCATGGAGAGTGGGAAACCTGCCGTAAGCAGTTTGTATAGCAGTCCTTTGGGCCGTACTTTATCAAACGATTTGGCTACATCCAAAAACACAGCTCCTGTGACTTGTTTCCGGTTATATCCATCCGTGATTGGTTCCACTACTCGGAGCACTTGTTGCACAGTGGAATGTTGGCTTTAAAAACCGAACTGTTCCTACTGTATGATATTCTTTTCTTTCGTTATTGTGTTGAATCTTTAGCATTGACTATATTCGTCAGTGCTACTAAAGCTTTTCGAGGGAGGTTCCGCAACGTCAAGTTAGTAATGCCGTCCGGTCCTGGTGCCGTTCTCACTTTACTCGACATAATAGTGTTCTGGATTTCCTGAACGGTTCGAAACCAATAGCTTCCGTTGATTCATTTTTCACTTTGCGGTTGACGTCCTCAATGTGGTCCAATTCCGCATAGTTGTAACTACAGCTGCATTGGCGTTGGAGGTTATCTGCGAAAGCTTCAGACTTTTCTTCTGGACTGTATACCATTCCTCGTAAACCGTGAATCGGCGGGGTTGGTTTCCTATCTGAGTGCAGTGCTTTGGCCATCCGCCAAACACTGTTGTCTTCTGTGGAAAGAGAAAGTAGTTTCTCTTCCCAACTATCATTCCGGACCTTTCTGAGAGCCTCCTTTTGACTCTATCGTTGAGCTAGAGTGCTTCTCTCTGATAAGCTCCGCCATCAATAGGTTATTACCACCAATAACACCCAAGAATCGCTCGAATTTCATGTTTTCTATTTTCAGCTGTTTGAAATGCAGGAATAAGAAAAAACCTTCTAATTTTACACAGACATCCTAAAGGACTAATGAACACGTAGGTACCTTTCATTTTGCAAACACAGAACCTTTCAGAAACTATAATTGATCATTTCAAAGAGCGATTTAACGAGCACACATATATAGGTATTAAATATGAATAACAAATATTAATCGCTCATTGAAATGATCAATTATAGTTTCTGAAACGTTTATTTGTGATTGCAAAGTGATAGATACTTACGTATCAATTAGTCCTTCAGAAAGTATGTGTGAAATTAGCAGCCTTATATTATTCATTCGGTACCTGCATTTGTCCGATTTATTGTTACGTGAATATTGGCATTTTTTCGATATTCCGCTTGAATTATATATTTATTTGAAGTACCTATATGTATTCGGTAATGATTGATTGCAAGTACTGACTTTGTTTTAAAGGTAAAAAAACCTGACCCGCCACCTCTTGTCCACATGTTTTTGGATAAGAACAAGATCTATGTTAAAACTGTCGAAATCAAAATCAGGATAGATATTTTTCAGGGGGACACGCAGAGTCTCTTCTGGTTTTGTTTGGCGCTAAACCTACTGAGAAGCCAGTTAGATACATCGACGACCTCAAGCTCTACTCCGCTAACGACGAGCAATTGGGCAATGTGGTAGCGTTCTTTGAGGCTATCGGAATGAAGCCGGGGAAAGATGAATGTGCCGTGGTTCAGGCGAAGAGAGAAGTCAAGTACAATTAATAGGGGACAGATCTGGTCGGCACGCAGAACTTGACGATACAAGAATGCCAGAGTCTTTCATCTTCCTCAGAGCACATCAAGCCCTAAGATCCCTGAAATGAAATGAAGAACATTTTCAAGGCAAAATTTGTAAAAAAAATTTTTGTAGTCTCATTCTAAAATAAATTGAAGGACAACAATCAATACGGTAAGGCCTTTCGGTTTCAAGGTGGACAGAGAAATGGGGAATCAGAAAAATTGGAGAACAAGATGAATATTTCAAATTTGATCGATAATTTTTGAAGGTCCTGAGAAGGACCGATTAGTTAGACGAACCATTCTCATCACAACAGTAATTTTTATATTCACTTCTTCTTCTTCAAAGGTGCTGCTTTTTTCGGAGTTGCCACAGACTTGACTGATTTGGGTTTTGGAGCTTTCGGTTTCTTAGTTGGCGATTTCGCAATCTTCTTAGCTTTAGAAGGGGATTTGGCGGCTTTGGGGCTCTTCTTCTCGGTTGTTGCAACTGCTTTCTTCGTTTTCGTTACAGCGGCTTGTTTTTTGGCAACAGTAGACTTCTTTTTCTTCTTGTCGGTCACCACAGCTGATGCCGAAGTGGATTTTTTAAGATCATCTTTGGACTTGGAGGTGGCTTTTTTAATCACTTTCTTCTGGGATCCCGATGTCGAACCACCAGCTGCCAATTTGAACGAACCAGATGCGCCTTTTCCTTTTGTCTGAACTAAAGATCCAGATTGCACAGCTGATTTGAGGTATTTCTTAATGAAAGGAGCCAACTTTTCCGAATCTACTTTATAGTTGGAAGCTATAAATTTCTTGATGGCCTGCAATGACGATCCACTTCTTTCTTTCAAATCTTTGATGGCGTTATTAACCATCTCTGAAGTCGGAGGATGGTTGGGTTTGGCCTGTTTCGCGGTCGCAGTCTTTTTCTCGGATTTCTTCGCAGTTTTCGCACCGATTGGAACGGACGCACCGCTTTGTTGCACCTCTGTATCGGCAGAAGACATTATCGTGATAATTGATGAAATCGTTACACGGTATATATATTTATCTATATATGTATATATGTATATATATCAAGAACGTTAGATACACTTTCTGCAGGAAAAATACTGAAAATTAATGCATTAAAACTGAAGTCGACGGAACTTTGGCTAGAAATGTATGAATATGAGGATTATTTCGAGCAAAATGCTCAATTGATCAATCCTTGAAATTTCCGAATGGAAAAATCAAAAATAGAAAATTTCTGCACCATATCGTCTAGAAATATTCCCGGAAAATTTCCCATAATCGATAATAAACGACATTCGAACGAAGGAATGTGAATTCCGGTATAAAACGCTATCGTTAACAAAGGTGGTCCTTCGAGCCAGAGTATTGGCCTCAGTTTTCTCCATGTAATTTGATTAATAGGAAATATAATCAATTGTATTTCAGGGAACGTAAATTGTTCGAATTTTCATTAATTCAAAGCATACTTGATATAATCGATAACTTTCCTACAATTAGGGTTATTATAGTTCTGAAAGTGGCGAGTCGGTAGGGTGATCTAGTGTGGATGAATCTTCTAACTGTTCAATGAAGACAATTTTAAATCAACTCGTGAGAAATAACAGACAGGAAAGGATAATAATCGTATTTTGGAGCAGGCTGGAAATGTAGCTGATTGTTCATAAATTCATAGAAAAGCTTTTCCGCTACATAATGCCGTAATACAAAAGAGCGTTCGGAAAAAGTAGTCAATCTAATATGAAAACTCGATTAATGTTAGACACGCACTAACGGATGAATTACCTGAAGAACGGACCAGGAGGTAATCATACAAATTAATAGTTTGAAAAAAAAAGGATAATATAAAATCTCCATAAAAAAAAACAATTTGTAATCCCATACTGGAAGCAGGAATCAGCGAATGATATAAATGGGAACCAGCGATATCGTGCAAACAAAACTATATTACCTCATTTAATTAAGATATCAAATAATTCAGTAAGTAAACTACTTTTAATAATTCAAGTGAAATACTAAATTGTTAATTCTGCACTTCAAACATGTGAAACTTAAGTAACACGGGAGAGTATAAATCTCAAGTATAATATTGTCAGTCCAATGGGCACTGGAAGAATGTCTAGGTAAAGTTGCTTCACCCTCCACTCATTATTATTATCATATTATAATAATATTGTATTATAATTATATTATAATGGATATGGAATGTCTTGATGATGAGTCTGATAACTCACTGGCAGATTGAATGGTCATAGAATCGAAAGTATAAATTTCCATCAACTCGTCATTAAGCTGAACGATGAAGAGAGCCTGAAATGTTTATGATGATGAGTACATACTGGCAGATTTAATTTTTATTGTTATTAACGGTCATAATAGTGCCGTAATGTAATTTTCCATAAATCTGTTATTGAAGAAAAGAAGAAAGAAAGAGGTGAGCAATGAAGAATTTTTGCTGGTTTATGCAATGGTATTGTTGATCGGAGTCATGTAATATACAGCGAAAACAAGATCCCTATATGAAGAATAAGGAATATTGTTCAAAAAGCATTAATACAAGGATGTGCCACGTCCCCGACACTTGTTAACAATATAGAACAGAAATGAACATCTGAACACGCTGAGAGGTTTTGGTGAGCAGTTTGCATGTAATATTTTTGGCAGACGCTCTATTGTAAGATTCACTACTAATGATGTTATATTTAAGTGAAAGCAATTAATATGATTAATACCGGCACCACTGACATCATCAGCATATTTAATGGCCTAATATATATATATATATATATATATATATATATATATATATATATATATATATATGAACCCAGCGGTTCATATTTGACACCCTTATGAGAGATAAGTTCAACGGTTGATATATATGTTTTTTCTTTGTAAATATAATATGGATTGTACCGTGTGTGAAATATTGTGCAATGCGGGATAGGAATGAGAAAATTGGCTTCTCGATTAGAAAATGTGTGATCTCGTTATACGCGGAGGGGATTAACTTAGCGAGAATTATCAACTCAAACGGGTGGGATGAACGGAACTTCTTCTTCTTGATAGTGCCAATCCGTTATCGGATATTGGAGACCATTCTGGCTATTGTGACCTTATTCACTGCTGCACGAAACAGTCCAATTGTTGTTTCCCAGAACCAGACTCTCAAATTTCAGAGCCACGAAATTCTCCTCCTGCCGGGACCACTCCTTCCCCCAACCATGCCTGCTGTATTAGGGGTTGTCCATTAATCACGTGATCTTTTTTTAGCATTTTTTAAACCCCCCTCACCCATTGGTGATACGTAGTGAGGTTTAAGACCACCCCCCCTCCCCCTTCGCAACATCACGTGTATTTTTAGTACCTACAACGAATCTTAAAATTTTCTGAATATTATCTTAATTTAAATACAGGTATAAACTATAATCTTTCTTCTGAAATTAAGGACCATAATAAAAATGTCCACACCAGGTTGCAAGTTTTTTTTGATTGCCATAACAATAATAATAAACGAAAAGTGTAATCATAGGAAAAACATGTATTGTACTAGTACATGAATATATTTAATAAGAAGTCGTATTTTGGTCTTCTTGTTCAGGTCGTGAATCGTGAAAAGTTTTTTCATTTTAATGAAAGCTGCTCTTGCCTTTTCAATCCTACAGCGGATTTCCCTTGAATGATCCCATGCCGAGGTACGAAATTGTTTCGACTCTCTACCATTCTGTTGTCGATGTAAAGTTGATGAACGGAACGCGCAGAAGAAATAATTATATATCTTATCGCCGCCTACCGTCATCGATTCTGTGAAAATATTTTATGGAATAATTTATATATGCCCATTTCTTAATTTGTTCAAATTGATAAAATAAGGTGGCAATAAAATTTGGATAAGAAATTTTCCTCCTAGAGCACTACTAACTAAATGCTTATAAACTTGAATAGACAACACTTTTGTTTGTCCTCGGAATATTTATATATTTTGTGATCGTATGGTCACAGCAATTCCAAGTAAAAAAAAATTAATAAATAATATTTATAGTTGGGTGAATGAAAATGTTAGCTGTTTACCCTTAACGGTGAATTCCAAAAGAATTATCTCGTCATTGTAATTTGGTTGCCCATCTCACGGACAGGTTTAGCCTTTGTGGGAATTTTGTTTGCTTTCGGATTGTATGATATTTGTGTAATGGAAAAAACGAAGAAACGTTAACTTTGTGGTCCTGAAAAGGACCGATAGCAATATTTCGATGGTGAAATTTAACCTCCGAAACCGTACAACGTACGACCTTGGCGTTTCAAAGCATATACGACGTCCATTGCTGTTACAGTCTTCCTTTTTGCGTGTTCGGTGTAAGTTACAGCGTCTCTAATAACGTTTTCTAGGAATACCTTAAGTACACCTCTAGTTTCTTCGTAAATCAAACCAGAGATACGTTTCACCCCTCCGCGGCGGGCCAATCTTCTGATAGCGGGCTTCGTGATTCCTTGGATATTGTCTCGTAGAACTTTCCTGTGACGCTTAGCGCCACCTTTTCCCAAACCCTTACCACCTTTGCCTCTGCCAGTCATTTTTCCGTTAACGATTACAATAACAAGAATTAAGTAAAGGTTTTACCGTAAAATACGGCTTTTATACCATCACAGTTTTCCCCACCACTAGATCTACACGACCAACCAATGATATTGCGAGAATGTGCAGTGGAACCGCCTACCTATTCCGCTATAAATAGATGAATCTAAGATTTACCTCAACTAGTTTATACCCATACTCGAGATGGCCCGTACGAAGCAAACGGCAAGAAAATCCACTGGCGGAAAGGCACCGCGTAAGCAACTTGCCACAAAAGCGGCACGTAAAAGTGCACCCGCTACGGGTGGCGTAAAAAAACCTCATCGTTACCGTCCAGGTACCGTAGCTCTTCGTGAGATCCGTCGTTATCAGAAAAGTACCGAGCTGTTGATTCGCAAACTTCCTTTCCAAAGGTTAGTGCGCGAAATTGCCCAAGACTTCAAGACCGATCTCCGTTTCCAGAGCTCCGCCGTGATGGCCCTTCAAGAAGCTAGCGAAGCTTATCTGGTCGGTCTATTCGAAGATACAAATTTATGTGCCATTCACGCCAAGAGAGTAACCATTATGCCGAAGGACATTCAACTTGCTCGACGTATCCGTGGCGAACGTGCTTAAGCATCTTTTTCACAAAGTTTAAAATCGGTTCTTTTCAGAACCACAACTTTTTTTTTACATTTATACAATTGATTGCTTTCTTATAAGGTATCCCAAATTAAAGATCCGATATCAATAGTGCAATATAACCTTACTTAATTTCTTCCAACAAAATGCGTTACGAATTTCAATTTTGATTATGGATATCAGTCTTTTGATATCCTCTATATCTTGGCGCAATAGCTTATTTTAAGCTGGAAGCAAATTATGCCGTCTCATTTCCAATTCGATCATTCAACTGCAAAAGATTCTGATGACCAGCATTAGAGAGAAGCGATACCGTGATTTCTAGATCACGTTGTGAAACGTGAACGTTACTTTATGATATCAGTGAAATTAAAGCGTGACGTGATCACTGTTTAGGTTGCTTGTTAATAATATTTGTATGAATCACCCAAACCTGGGTTCGATTATATTTGCAACTCGAATTGGTCACTCATTCAAAGCAAAATTGTTATGAAAACATCCATTTTTCTTACATATTCAACTCTTTTCCTTATTTCAGATTTAGTTAGGAACGTAACAGAAGGATATCGACTTTTCAAATGTTTCCTCAAATTTGAAGAGGTGATTTTGAAAGATAATTTCAACTTGCATAAATTACAAGTAGCATAATTTACATCAACTTTTGTGAAGAAAGCCCAAAGATTGCTGGTCTTTCGCCTGTTATTATTCTTTCGCCTATTATTATTATGTCGCTGACGTGTTTTCGTTTATTTTTTATAATACAGAGTACCATTTATTGCTTCGGTCGACAACTTCAATATAGAAAGAATTTCTTTGGGGTTGTTTATCAAAGATAAGCATAAAATTAGAATTTTATTGCCACCACCAATTATGCAGTAATGCAGTAGTTATTAGTTTGCAGCAAGTATTTATTGTTTAACTAGTTCTACAAAAATACTTCCTACAGCATGCAAAGTTGCCTACGATGCTGGGATTGTCATAAAAATATGCAATTATGTTAGTCGAAAAAGGTTCCGAAGCAATAAAAACATCAGGCTGCCTTCATAATTTACGATTGCAACGGACGATGATATGCCCTGAAAAGATCTGTGAAATGTTCAAACTGTGATCCCGTCACGCTCTGTATTCGTTTTTCGGAACCGTGACTACCTGTGACATTCTGATCTCAGTGATTAAATCACAGTTCGTGAAATATCGCTCTTCTCTAATCAGCATTCCACCGACTGTTTCATAACATTTTGAAGAGGATAATGAGCATACAAGTTGTAAATAACATCCCATCACCAGTAAGGGTTAATGTACAACAATCTAGCTTGCGACATGTTTGGAATACCATAGACGATGAGATGGCGGTAGTTTTTGCAGACACTCGCCATTGCTAGAGTCCATCGAACTCTGTGCTAAGCTTTAATTCTTCGGGTTTGATGAAATGTCCATCAGTTGATTATTCAGGTGATGCGTCAGCAGTGTTGTGAAAGGCAGTGCTATGGTTCCTAAATGGTTTTGTCGGAGATGACCCGGGACCAACTTCTATTTTCTTTTGAAGTTTGTAGGTTCGGGTATATACCCGAACTTAAATAGGTGGAGTCAATTTAGGTGGTACGATCTCAAATAAAAAGTTTACACTGAGAAGCCAATTTTTTAGGAGAGAGAGAGTAGTTGAGACTAGTTAGTTAGTTAGAGTGAGTAGTGACTACAACGAGTCTAGTGAGAATAGTGAGTTTTCCAGAGAATTATCCAAGTCCTCTGGTAAGTTTTCTGTTGTGATTTTTAATGTTTCAAGTGTTCTGTGTAGTAGACGTGTGATCGCCAGACAAAAGAGTAGACTAGGAGTGAAACGCTCGCAAGAGCGGGTTCTCATTAGAATCACGCTTTAAAATTAGGGATATTGTAAGGAAGTCGACGGAATTTTGTACAGCCGTGACTAGACTCAACATGGGTACTCCAGCAAACGGTGGCCCGGTGAAGCCGACGGCAAAAGAGGTCGAATCAATCCTGGATTACTTTGCTACAGACTCCGACACACTTATGATATTATTCATAAAGCTTGGAGAGAAGCTAGGTATTCCAATGGACGACGTTTCAAGGAAAAATAAACGAAAGAAAATGCAGGTAAAAACTACTG
This sequence comes from Harmonia axyridis, assembly GCF_914767665.1. Taxonomy (NCBI): domain Eukaryota; kingdom Metazoa; phylum Arthropoda; class Insecta; order Coleoptera; family Coccinellidae; genus Harmonia; species Harmonia axyridis. Next base: position 49,767,209 of record NC_059503.1, read on the forward strand.
AGGAAGTGTCCATCAGTACAAAAAATAGATTCGAAAACCTGGCCGATTCTGATGATGTCATCATGGACTCTGAGGACGACAACGCCCACGCCCCCCAAGGTTCTTCCGAAAAAGATGGCGGCACTACAGCGCCATCTATGAATCAAGACGCACAAACAACCGGGAAGAAAAGGCGCAATTCGAAAATTGATTTCCCCCCCCTGAAAGAGAAAACCGAGACAATCTCCCAGGTAACTCCCAAAAAAATACGTGTTCCACCAATAAAAGTGATCAACACGGCATCGTTCCCGTCCATTGACAAGATGGCAAAGCAGATGAACGTTAAAATAACGTCAGCCAAGGAGAACTCCAAAGGTCTCCACATATACACCGCGACCCCTGATGACCACAGGAAATTGACGAAAGGACTGGAAGAACACAATCAGCAGTTCTTTACATTCCCACTCCAAGAAGACAAGATCCTTAGAGTAGTAATTCGCGGAGTTCCCTCACACGACAATGAGGAGTCAATAAAATCCAAGTTGTCAGAACAAGGATTTGACGTTCTCGAGGTGACACAGATGTACCGGAAAGAACAAGGGAAAAAGATTACTTATCCTCTCTGGCTGGTAAAGCTCCCTAAAAATGATGACAGCAAAAAGATCTACAACCTAGAATTTCTGGGTTACTTCAGAGTGAAAGTCGAGACTCAGAGAACCAAACAAGGCCACAGACAGTGTCACAGGTGCCAAAATTACGGGCACACTCAGTCCACCTGTAGGCTGCAACAAAGATGCGTGAAATGCGGAGAAGACCACTTCTCAATAGAATGCCCTAAACCTAGGACCACTCCGGCTAAATGTGCCAACTGCGCATTAAGTCACCCGGCAAATTTCCGTGGCTGCAAAGCTTACCCCGGAAATAACCAACAGCCGAAAAAAACAGAAGAAAGAAGGTTTTTCAATTCAAGAAAAACCACTGAAGGAGTTTCCTATCGCTCTGTCGTGTTGAATGAAGTCAACACACCCAAACCTACTACGCCAAAACAACAAAAAGAGCCACAATTAACAGAAATGCTGTCACAAGTGACACTACTTCTTACCCAGATTGCGAGTCGTCTTCAAAATTAGGAGACCAAATTGCCTAAAAGTGCTAGCCTGGAATGCCAACTCCTTGCTTAATAAAAATCTGGAACTCGGAGACTACATTCCGAAGAAAAATTCGACGTCGTGCTTATCAGCGAAACTTTCCTCAAACCTCAGGACCACCTAGTCATCCCGAACTTCATCATCTACAGAAGTGACCGTCTAACAGGCAGAAACGGTGGCGTTGCCGTGCTTGTTAACAAATCTATCGAGCACGTTCGGACGAGTAACTTCAACACGGTTAACCTAGAGAATGCTGCCGTTAACATCACCATGGCCGACAACAGGACTTTAACAGTCGTTGCAGTGTACAACTCCCCATGTAAAGCCCTACTGCCTGATGACCTGGACCAAATTCTTGCTACTCCGAACGAAGTAATTCTAGGAGGTGATCTGAACGCTAAGAGTACAGCATGGAACAGCCGGCTTAACACCCCGAGAGGACGAACGCTTTCTTCAAACGCATTGAAGAACAACTACACTGTAGTTGGACCCGACCAGCCAACCTTCTTCGGCCACGGAACTCCAGACATATTGGACGTGTTCATACTTAAGAACATCCGATACAACTACAGTGTACACACTGAAACTGTTCTCACCTCAGATCACAACCCTATCATACTTCAGCTGAACGAATGGCACGATATTCCCCAACCTCGACTTGCGAACAAGTTTAGCTGGGAAATCTTCACCCGAACACTAATGGATTCCACGAGACCACCCACCATGTTAAGTTCCAGTTCTGATATAGATGATGAAGTTCAAGCGGTCACTCTTGAAATTAAAAAAGCCATAGAAAAAGCTACAACTACTATACCCCAATCTGCATCAACAATCAATAAACTACCTCTTGAAATAAGGACGCTGATAAGACTGAAGAACCGTGCACGACGAACAGCTCAACGGACCCTCGACCCCAATGATAAGAGGGAAGCTAACAGACTCGGAAATAAAGTCAAGGAAGTGATCCAGAAATACAGGAACCAAAAGTGGCAAGCACTTCTAGAAGACATAAACGAAGAATGTAGTGATCACGACGCCCACTACAAACCCCTATGGCGCCTCAATAAGACCCTGAAGACCAGAGGCAATCGATCACCCCCCATCCACGGTCCGCAAGGTTTGGTCTATACGGATCAAGAAAAAGCTAATGTGTTCGCGGAGAAACTTGAACTCCAGTTTTCTCCGAATCAATCCCCTGAGGATGACGTTGCCTTCGAAGGTATGGTGGAAAGTAGCGCCAGGAGGATAATGGGAGAGGAAACCTCTGAAGCAATCCGAACCACCACCATCGAGGAGCTCAAAGATATCATCAAATGGTTAAAGAAGAAGTCATCACCTGGCGAGGACGGGATCAATAATAACCACATCAAGCATCTACCGGACAACATATTAGCTCAAATGGTTAATATAACAAACGCCATTCTCAGAGAGAAATACTTTCCAGTAACATGGAAAAACGCTACGGTTATTATGATCCCGAAGAAAGGTGATAACCCTCTATTTCCCCAGAGCCATCGACCAATAAGCCTATTGTGCACACTAGGCAAACTAGTCGAAAAAGTCATCCTCATAAGGCTCCAAGAAGAACTGGACGAGAACAACATTATCCCCCCAGAACAATACGGGTTCAGGGCTGGTCACTCAACTGAACTTCAGGCTCTTAGGTTAACGGAAAACTTAATCCTGAACATCAACAGGAAGCACTACAACACGGCCGCATTTTTCGATGTCTCAAAGGCATTCGATAAAATGTGGCACGAAGGACTAACATTCAAGATGAACCAGTTGGGCATTAACAAATCAATAGTCAAATTAATTGGGAACTACCTCAAACACAGAACATTTCAAGTCAGGATAGGATCTTGCTTATCATCACGAACCCACATCACAGCTGGAGTACCCCAAGGAGGAGTGGTTTCTCCAAAACTGTATAACATCTACACGGCAGACATTCCCACGGATCTCGCCAACGACACCAAAGTGTTCACCTTCGCGGACGACACCGGAGTACTAGCACATTCCAGGAATGTCAACCTCGGAGTGCGCTATTTACAACGAGCCACTGACACCATCCTTGAATGGATGGCCAAGTGGAAGATTAAAGTTAATGCTGAAAAGACACAAGCGATAGTCTTCAGCAGGAAAGCAACACTTCCCACCGAAGAAATCGAGGTGAATGGCGAGAGCATTCCGTGGAAAAACCAAGTTAAATACTTAGGGGTTACATTTGACAGGAAGCTAACTTGGAAAGACCACATCAACCAAGTTAAGGAAAAAGTGATCACAAGGAAATGTCAAATGTACCCCCTACTAGCTCGCTCCAGTAAACTCAACCTAAGCAACAAACTTAGGCTATATAAATCAACAATTCTCCCAGTGATGTTATACAGCTCCACGGTTTGGGGACAAACCGCAAAGACCCACCTCAATACCCTAGAGGTGATGCAGAGCAAGATCCTAAGACAGATAACCAATGCCCCCTGGTTCATCAGGAATAAAAACATAAGGAATGATCTCCAGATCAGCAGGATAAGTACTAAAATCCGACTCCGAAATTCAAAAATTCTACAGAAAATAGAAGATCACCCTAACCCCACATTAGAAGAAGCCCTCAATTATGACATAGACGAATATTCAAAAATTAAAAGACCAAAATTGGCATTATCACTGGCCGGTGACCAACCCTGAAACCGGCAACCAAGGCGTATGAACGTGAACGCCCCCTAAACCCGCACCGATAACCACAAGGAGTCAACGAGTAAAAGTGCCATGCACTGACTTAATAATTAAGAAAGATCTCAGCCAGCCAATTTTTTAGTAGAGAAGTAGCGAGAGTAGAGTGAGTAGTCAGTCGAGTGAGATTAGTCGACAGAGTAAGACGTGTCAGCAGTGAGTAGTGATTTCCCAGCCCACTGGTGAGTTATTTTTTGTGATTGTGTATGTTGTAATTTCAGTGTACTGTGTTGTTCAAGTGTGATTGTTGTAAAGCAAACAGGCCCATTGAAAAACGCTCTTAGGAGCGGGTTCGATCAGAACCCTGATCTATTCCACCGTCTCTAACGCGAGTGAGACAGTCATGGATGCGACGACGAGTAGTTCCCCGGTCAAGCCGACAGCAGATCAAGTAGAGACAATTTTGGACTACTTTGCTTCCGATGAAAAAATTTTGAGGACATTATTTATCAGATTAGGCGAAAAATTAGGTATCCCAACGGGTGAAACTCCCGAAAGGAGGTCAAGGAAATCGAAAAGGCAGAAAACACTCCCAAAATCTAATGAGAATTCCCCAATTCAGACAAAAAACAGGTTTGAAATCCTTTCAGACCTTGAAGTCAACGAAAAACTTGATGACGTCTCCATGGTCTCAGACGATGAAGACTCTCAAATTGACCACGCCCCCAACAGCGAATCCGGTAAAGATGGCAGCACATCAGCAACCCCCACCCAGAGGAACACCCAAAACAACCACGCCCCCAAAGGTTCGTCATTCAGAGGTACAATCGAAAACATGCATTCTATTCCCCCACCCAAGACCAAGATAGAATTTCCCCCTCTGAAAGAGAAAACCGAGACAATCTCTCAGGAAACTCCCAAAAAAATACGTGTTCCACCAATAAAAGTGATCAACACGGCATCGTTCCCGTCCATTGACAAGATGGCAAAGCAGATGAACGTTAAAATAACGTCAGCCAAGGAGAACTCCAAAGGTCTCCACATATACACCGCGACCCCTGATGACCACAGGAAATTGACGAAAGGACTGGAAGAACACAATCAGCAGTTCTTCACATTCCCACTCCATGAAGACAAGATTCTTAGAGTAGTAATTCGCGGAGTTCCCTCACACGACAATGAAGAGTCAATAAAATCAAAGTTGTCAGAACAAGGATTTGACATTCTCGAGGTGACACAGATGTACCGGAAAGAACAAGGAAAAAAGATTACTTATCCTCTCTGGCTGGTAAAGCTCCCTAAAAATGATGACAGCAAAAAGATCTACAACCTAGAATTTCTGGGTTACTTCAGAGTGAAAGTCGAGACTCAGAGAACCAAACAAGGCCACAGACAGTGTCACAGGTGCCAAAATTACGGGCACACTCAGTCCACCTGTAGGCTGCAACAAAGATGCGTGAAATGCGGAGAAGACCACTTCTCAATAGAATGCCCTAAACCTAGGACCACTCCGGCTAAATGTGCCAACTGCGCATTAAGTCACCCGGCAAATTTCCGTGGCTGCAAAGCTTACCCCGGAAATAACCAACATCCGAAAAAAACAGAAGAAAGAAGGTTTTTCAATTCAAGAAAAACCACTGAAGGAGTTTCCTATCGCTCTGTCGTGTTGAATGAAGTCAACACACCCAAACCAACTACGCCAAAACAGCAAAAAGAGCCACAACTAACAGAAATGCTGTCACAAGTGACACTACTTCTTACCCAGATTGCGAGTCGTCTTCAAAATTAGGAGACCAAATTGCCTAAAAGTGCTAGCCTGGAATGCCAACTCCTTGCTTAATAAAAATCTGGAACTCGGAGACTACATTTCCGAAGAAAAATTCGACGTCGTGCTTATCAGCGAAACTTTCCTCAAACCTCAGGACCACCTAGTTATCCCGAACTTCATCATCTACAGAAGTGACCGTCTAACAGGCAGAAACGGTGGCGTTGCCGTGCTTGTTAACAAATCTATCGAGCACGTTCGGACGAGTAACTTCAACACGGTTAACCTAGAGAATGCTGCCGTTAACATCACCATGGCCGACAACAGGACTTTAACAGTCGTTGCAGTGTACAACTCCCCATGTAAAGCCCTACTGCCTGATGACCTGGACCAAATTCTTGCTACTCCGAACGAAGTAATTCTAGGAGGTGATCTGAACGCCAAGAGTACAGCATGGAACGGCCGGCTTAACACCCCGAGAGGACGAACGCTTTCTTCAAACGCATTGAAGAACAACTACACTGTAGTTGGACCCGACCAGCCAACCTTCTTCGGCCACGGAACTCCAGACATATTGGACGTGTTCATACTTAAGAACATCCGATACAACTACAGTGTACACACTGAAACTGTTCTCACCTCAGATCACAACCCTATCATACTTCAGCTGAACGAATGGCACGATATTCCCCAACCTCGACTTGCGAACAAGTTTAGCTGGGAAATCTTCACCCGAACACTAATGAATTCCACGAGACCACCCACAATGTTAAGTTCCAGTTCTGATATAGATGATGAAGTTCAAGCGGTCACTCTTGAAATTAAAAAAGCCATAGAAAAAGCTACAACTACTATACCCCAATCTGCATCAACAATCAATAAACTACCTCTTGAAATAAGGACGCTGATAAGACTGAAGAACCGTGCACGACGAACAGCTCAACGGACCCTCGACCCCAATGATAAGAGGGAAGCTAACAGACTCGGAAATAAAGTCAAGGAAGAGATCCAGAAATACAGGAACCAAAAGTGGCAAGCACTTCTAGAAGACATAAACGAAGAATGTAGTGATCACGACGCCCACTACAAACCCCTATGGCGCCTCAATAAGACCCTGAAGACCAGAGGCAATCGATCACCCCCCATCCACGGTCCGCAAGGTTTGGTCTACACGGATCAAGAAAAAGCTGATGTGTTCGCGGAGAAACTTGAACTCCAGTTTTCTCCGAATCAATCCCCTGAGGATGACGTTGCCTTCGAAGGTATGGTGGAAAGTAGCGCCAGGAGGATAATGGGAGAGGAAACCTCTGAAGCAATCCGAACCACCACCATCGAGGAGCTCAAAGATATCATCAAATGGTTAAAGAAGAAGTCATCACCTGGCGAGGACGGGATCAATAATAACCACATCAAGCATCTACCGGACAACATATTAGCTCAAATGGTTAATATAACAAACGCCATTCTCAGAGAGAAATACTTTCCAGTAACATGGAAAAACGCTACGGTTATTATGATCCCGAAGAAAGGTGATAACCCTCTATTTCCCCAGAGCCATCGACCAATAAGCCTATTGTGCACACTAGGCAAACTAGTCGAAAAAGTCATCCTCATAAGGCTCCAAGAAGAACTGGACGAGAACAACATTATCCCCCCAGAACAATACGGGTTCAGGGCTGGTCACTCAACTGAACTTCAGGCTCTTAGGTTAACGGAAAACTTAATCCTGAACATCAACAGGAAGCACTACAACACGGCCGCATTTTTCGATGTCTCAAAGGCATTCGATAAAATGTGGCACGAAGGACTAACATTCAAGATGAACCAGTTGGGCATTAACAAATCAATAGTCAAATTAATTGGGAACTACCTCAAACACAGAACATTTCAAGTTAGGATAGGATCTTGCTTATCATTACGAACCCACATCACAGCTGGAGTACCCCAAGGAGGAGTGGTTTCTCCAAAACTGTATAACATCTACACGGCAGACATTCCCACGGATCTCGCCAACGACACCAAAGTGTTCACCTTCGCGGACGACACCGGAGTACTAGCACATTCCAGGAATGTCAACCTCGGAGTGCGCTATTTACAACGAGCCACTGACACCATCCTTGAATGGATGGCCAAGTGGAAGATTAAAGTTAATGCTGAAAAGACACAAGCGATAGTCTTCAGCAGGAAAGCAACACTTCCCACCGAAGAAATCGAGGTGAATGGCGAGAGCATTCCGTGGAAAAACCAAGTTAAATACTTAGGGGTTACATTTGACAGGAAGCTAACTTGGAAAGACCACATCAACCAAGTTAAGGAAAAAGTGATCACAAGGAAATGTCAAATGTACCCCCTACTAGCTCGCTCCAGTAAACTCAGCCTAAGCAACAAACTTAGGCTATATAAATCAACAATTCTCCCAGTGATGTTATACAGCTCCACGGTTTGGGGACAAACCGCAAAGACCCACCTCAATACCCTAGAGGTGATGCAGAGCAAGATCCTAAGACAGATAACCAATGCCCCCTGGTTCATCAGGAATAAAAACATACGGAGTGATCTCCAGATTAGCAGGATAAGTACTAAAATCCGACTCCGGAATTCAAAAATTCTACAGAAAATAGAAGATCACCCTAACCCCACGTTAGAAGAAGCCCTCAATTATGACATAGACGAATATTCAAAAATTAAAAGACCAAAATTGGCATTATCACTGGCCGGTGACCAACCCTGAAACCGGCAACCAAGGCGTATGAACGTGAACGCCCCCCTAAACCCGCACCGATAATCACAAGGAGTCAACGAGTAAAAGTGCCATGCACTGACTTAATAATTAAGAAAGATCTCAGCCAATTTTTTAGTTTTCACTTATCGTCAGATTGATCGATTGAAGATGCCTCCTAAAACTAGCGGAAAAGCTGCCAAGAAAGCTGGCAAGGCCCAAAAAAACATTTCTAAAAGCGACAAGAAGAAGAAACGCAAGAGGAAGGAAAGTTACGCTATCTACATTTATAAAGTATTGAAACAAGTCCATCCGGATACGGGTATTTCAAGCAAGGCTATGAGCATCATGAACAGTTTCGTTAATGATATTTTCGAACGCATCGCCGCCGAGGCGAGTAGACTTGCTCACTACAACAAACGTTCGACAATAACCAGCAGGGAAATTCAAACAGCAGTGCGCCTTCTCTTGCCCGGTGAGTTGGCAAAACACGCCGTCAGCGAAGGAACTAAAGCAGTAACAAAATACACCAGTTCCAAATAAAGCAGGAATTGTTGTTGCATATCAAACGGTTCTTTTCAGAACCACAAATTTTTAAAACTTATAATTATAGTCTGATCTCTAATTTCACCGTTAACGACATGTAGATTTATCAATTTGAAATAATCCATACTAATATAATTCGAATATGTTCGTCAACTTCCTATACCATGTCTGATAATTTTGCACACCAATATCATATATATATGTATATATATTCGGTTCAATGTTATTTACCTGCTTTTCAATTGTTACTATATATATATATATATATATATATATATATATATATATATATATCTGCGGCATCGCAGTTTATAGAAATAAATGATTGATAAACTTGTTATTGTTGCTTTGTTTACGAAATAATTACAGGTTATGTTACAGCTCTCTGTGGATTTAGATCTTTACTTTGTGTTCCCATCCCATCCCATCTAAATCCACAGAGAGCTGTAACATAACCTGTAATTATTTCGTAAACAAAGCAACAATAACAAGTTTATCAATCATTTATTTCTATAAACTGCGATGCGGCTAATTTACATTGATAATTGTATTTGTATTGTTTTGTCTAGTCTGTAAGTTTTATTTAATGACGAATGTTTGAGCATGATGCTAGTGACTTCAAAAATCTCACATTCGGTAAGTTCAATGTGTAAAAAATATTTTAGATTGTTCATTGTGAAAATTATTGTACATTCTTTTAGAAGCCCTGAAGAAGCATTAAAAAAATGCGAAAGCTTGGCACAGAATAAAGAGTTTATCTTTTTATTTATTCCTCCAAACATTGAGTCGATAAACCCTTATCTCATTGATCTAAATATACCTGAGACTCTTAAATTCACTTATTATATATATATATATATATATATATATATATATATATATATATATATATATATATATATATATATATAAGTAGGGGTGATTTGGGTATCTAGGCAATTTGAAATGATCAACAATCTATCGTCTGTTCATCTATATTTCGAACCAAGGTGCGGTTCTTCTTCAGGATGCTAAAATTACAAAATTACAAAATCAAGAGTTGGAAAGCTGAAAAAACAACTCATGCTCACATCCGACAAGACAGTATTATCAATGCTAATAAGTATAGCAACAAAGGTCTTCTGCTCATAAAAATTATAAAAATTACAATAAACCAAAAAGAAAGGAAAGAAACGCTATCACAATGAATCTGTCTGGCTTTGCAATCTCACTATTACACAAATTCCCACCGAAGTTGAGGTTATCTTTAGTCTAGTACCAAAATTTGAAATGTGTTTCATAAACAAAAATGAAAATAATATTAATAAGAAGATTGACTTAAAGAATTTAAGTGTTATATATAGTTATTTATTATCCTTAGATCGTAGGCCATCTAGACAAACATGACTTTATGTCACTTCCTGCATTGTTGTTTTCTCTGTGTTCCCTTGTCTGTGAATGTTAACCTATAATTTTGACAGATTCATTGTGATAGCGTTTCTTTCCTTTCTTTTTGGTTTATTGTAATTTTTATAATTTTTATGAGCAGAAGACCTTTGTTGCTATACTTATTAGCATTGATAATACTGTCTTGTCGGATGTGAGCATGAGTTGTTTTTTCAGCTTTCCAACTCTTGATTTTGTAATTTTAGCATCCTGAAGAAGAACCGCACCTTGGTTCGAAATATAGATGAACAGACGATAGATTGTTGATCATTTCAAATTGCCTAGATACCCAAATCACCCCCTACTTACTTTATTCGGCAAATAATTCTCTAACTGTATATATATATATATATATTTTTTTTATATATATATTATATTATATATATATATATATATATATATATATATATATATATATATATATATATATATATATATATATATATATATATATCAATGATCAACAATCTATCGTCTGTTCATCTATATTTCGAACCAAGGTGCGGTTCTTCTTCAGGAGGCTAAAATCACACAAATTACAAAATCAGAGTTGGAAAGCTGCAAAAACAACTCATGCTTACATCCGGCAAGAGCAGTAAGAGTACTGCATTATATATATATATATATATATATATATATATATATATATATATATATATATATATATATAGTATATATATATATATAGTATATATATATATATAGTATATTTCAACCAACAAAGAAAATCATGATTCAAGACGAGACAACCAAACATACACCTCGATTTATATATATATATATATATATATATATATATATATATATATATATATATAAATAATATCAGTAACTGTTTAGTTTCCATGCGTTCTACCGTTGTAAAATCCCGCCCAGTTTCCCTTCTTATCTCTTCGTTCCTGATATGTTGCAATCTGGAAACTCTACAAGATCTTATCGAAATGTCCATCTCTAATTTGTCTATGGTCTTTTTTTTCTGGAAGTTGCCAGCATTCACAGCCATAAGTTAAAATAGATTCTACAACTGTTGTGTAGATTGTTGCCTCTGATATTGAAACCTTTTTTTTTCGTTTCAGTAGCCGTTCAGTTGTTTATAGATAGAGTTGAGTAGGGGTGGAGGAGTCTCGATAGAAATGGCCCCCATTAATTGGGGATCTTATATGTTAGATGATATCATAGTTCTCCAGTCGCATACTCCAGGAAGTTTATTTTAATTGGGGTCGGATCTTGTATATTCTCAAAATTTAAATATGTATGTCGTAAAAAGATTTACCCAGATTTTTTCCTAATTAGGATGTCTACTAGCTGTTCTTTCGATCCTATTCTTGGGGCATCCTTTCTGCTGTGTAGTAATTTTCAACTCTGTATTTCTCAGAGTAACTAACGCTAAAAGATTACATATATCATGCTGTTACAATCATTACGTGTTCTTCAATTAACGGAAACTCTAGAGCCCGTCAGCAATCAGAGGTCTCCCCAAAGGACGTAGTTAATATCACACAATCTACTTCTACGAAAGATGAAAAAAAACTCCTCTCCTGACCTATCTAGCTGCCGGTATCACTAGGCAACAACAGTACCTAGAAGTGAAGGGAATCCAATATGCTGATGTCATCATCAAAATGACATCACACCGAATAAATAAGTCAAAATCATTATTTTGATCCGTATCTGATAGAACGCTCGAGCTATTCGGATTCTGAAGAGTTTTTATGTCAAAATAGACGACGTAATATCCCCACCAGACAAATGGAAGCAGGAGTGCCTCAAGGTTCAGTTCTAAGCCCAAAATCAACAACATCTGCATATGCAACGCCCCAAAAAGGTCAAGGAATATGCTAGCTCTATACGCAGATGATAGATGTCATTTACAGAATAGTGATCGCAGCACTAGATGATTTATATATTACAGACGAATGTTTCATTAAGTGAAAGATTCAAATGAAATGACTAAACCTGCATAGTCAACTGTGCGATTGTATTTTTCTTCCTGTTAATTTCTAGCTGTTTGCGGAACCAATTATCAAATATATTGGGACTGTATGCAAATAAAAAAACAAACAAAAAACAAATAATAATTCAAACTCTATGGATGGCAATCAATGGCATTCAATGTATGAAATTAGTATACTAAGCCCTACCTCATTCAGAGTATGGAACGTACTACGCTGATTGGTCGAAACCGCGAGTATATATATATGTATACGAGGACATTTTCGAGGAATTAGGGAGATTAGAAGATTCAGGAAAAAAGAGTGGTGTTAGACGTTATAGAGTGAAGGTTGCGCAGCGAAGTGCGCAAAGAGTGAGTGAGTGAACACGTGGTAGCAAAAAGTGAGAGAGTGAACACGTGGTGAAACACGTAGTAATTGAGTCGTTAAGTGAATGTTGTGTTCCGTTACGGCTCAAGAAGTTTTTAAGTACTTTTCAGTACTAGTTATCAGTGAAAAAAAAATATATAAATAAATAAAAAATGGAGAATAAGGTGACCAGACCAATCACAAATGAGGATATTCTGGGTTTTATGGCTGAAATACGGGAGTTGAGAGAGACAGTAGCTGCCCTCAGCCGTAGAAATACGCAACTTGAAACATTGCTCACGCAATGTTCAAGCATAGGCCACGCCCCCTCAGGAACAACTTCGACAAATGAGGAGGCGACAACCGAGATGGAAGTCGACCATCAGATCCAGGGGAACAACAAAGCAGATGAAAAAGTCTCAAACGACGAGGATGACGAGGAATTCCAACTCGTCAGTAGAAAAAAGAAAAGGAGGACTGAGGCGCCGGTATCACCCAAACCGGCTGCTGCGGATGAGAAAAAGACGAGAGTTCCGCCTATTATCCTGCGGACCAAGGAAAATTGGTCGCAGATAATACGGTTCCTGAAAGAGTGCGGAATAAATATTCTGAGGAGTCAGAATATTAAAGATGGGGTCAGAATACAACCCGCTGGAGCCGACGATTATCGGAGAATCACCAAAATCTTCGACCAGAAAGATCTCCCGTATCACTCTTTCTCCCTTCCTGAGGAGAAAGTTCTAAAAGTGGTATTGAGGGGAATACCTGAAACGGTTGAGATGACAACCGTCGCAGAGGACTTGAAGAAACAAGGCTTCCACCCAACGGGAGCCTTTAGGATGAAAAGCGGCAAAGAAAGAAAGCCAACCCCCCTGGTTCTAGTCCATTTGCCGCGAGACGAAAGTCGTATTTACGACATAAAAACTGCCGCTGATGTCTGCGTTAAGGTGGAAACATTACGCAGAAAACCCGGTCTGGGCCAATGCCATAGGTGCCAGAAATTCGGGCATGCGGCAAATAGATGCAACGCACCAAGGAAATGCGTTGCCTGCGCAGAGGACCACAATGGGGTGACGAAGTGCCCCAAGGATAAAAAGAGCCCGGCGAAATGCGCTCTATGTAATGGCCCTCATCCGGCCAATTACAAGGGATGCCCCCTCAATCCCTCAAAGGGGAATCCGACGGTTTCCTTTTCAAAGCCGGCCGTCTCACAGAAAGATCAGGCCAAACCCATTTCGGCACCAAAAAGGACGGTTCCTGCCAAAGTAGAGCAGAAACCCGAGAAGAAGACCCCGAAGGAAAAGAATCCAGCGTTCAAAACGAAGAAGACGGCGAAAAAATCGCCTAAGAAAATTTCTCCGAAAAAGGCAGAAATTGAAAAACTCATGGCCACATTCCAGGTCATGATGAACCAGATGATCAAACTTCTGGAATAGCACTGGAGTACAGAAGGAAGCCAAAATCTCTGGAGATAGCGGTCTGGAATGCAGACGGCATCACCAATAAAAAGGACGAGTTCGAAGACTTCTTGAACAGGCATGAAGTGGATGTAGCACTGGTGTGTGAAACCCACCTCAAACCATACCTCTCTCTGAAAATCCGCAACTACCAGACCTATCGTAGGGACCGGAATGACGAGAGAAAAGGTGGAACAGCCATCTTGATCAAGAAGTCTATTGCTCATTCGGAAATAGATCTACCCGATCTTCAGCATCTGGAAGCCAACGCAATAACCGTGTACACCAACTCCGGTGACATAAGATTGATTGCCGCTTATAATAGACCGGGCCGAAAACTACTCAATGAGGACTTGAGGCGTGTTTTCGATCCCAGAACTCCGACACTGATGGCAGGCGATCTGAACGCCAAGCATCCAGCATGGCATAGCAGAATCACAAATGCTAGTGGAAGAACACTGAACGATTTTGCGGACAATAACCAAGAAATCGTTATAGATGCACCGAATGAGCCAACTCATTACGGACCGATAGGTCGCCCGGATGTATTGGACATCGCGATGTTCAAGAACATCCCATTAGTTCATCGGATCACAGCCATATCTGAGCTGAGTTCCGATCATAATCCTTTTTTGGTTCATCTTGGAGATGAATTCGACGTGGATCCGCCAAAAACCAAGTCATGGACAGACTGGCAGGTTTTCAAGGAACAAATGACGACGAATATGGGTCCACTTAGACTCATATATGACTTCAAGGAACTGGACTCAGCCGTCGAGTCCCTCACGAAAATCATCAAAACGTCATTGGACGGTTCAACACGAATTTCTTCTTTGCCTAGTCAGAAGAACTCGATCCCAGAAGACATCAAGGAGCTTATCAGGGAGAAGCATAGAGCGAGGCGTAGAGCTCAGAACACACTCAGCCCTGAGGACCGTCGAGTGTTCAATCAGCTCAACGCTAGAGTCAAGGAGGCTCTCAGAAAGGTCCGGAATGATCGTTGGGAAGAGAAATTAATCTCTCTTTCCACAGAAGACAACAGTGTTTGGCGGATGGCCAAAGCACTGCGCTCAGATAGAAAACCAACCCCACCGATTCACGGTTTACAAGGAATGGTATATAGTCCAGAAGAAAAGGCTGAAGCTTTCGCGGATAACCTCGAAAGCCAATGCAGTTGTACCTACAACTATGCGGATTTGGACCACATCGAGGACGTCAACCGCAAAGTGAGAAGAGACCTGAAAAAGGAATCAACGGAAGCTATTGGTTTCGCAACCGTTCAGGAAATCCAGAACACTATTATGTCGAGTAAAGTGAAAACGGCACCAGGACCAGACGGCATCACTAACTTGACGTTGCGAAACCTCCCTCGAAAAGCCTTAGTAGCATTGACGAATATAGTCAATGCTACGCTACGACTAAGGTACTTTCCGAAGGAATGGAAGAAAGCCAACGTGGTTTCAATCCACAAGGCCGGCAAAGATGCTAAATTCCCGCAGAACTACCGTCCTATCAGTCTTCTCTCGTGCATAGGGAAGATTACGGAAGCGGTCATTCTGAAAAGACTGAAGACAATAACAGAAGAAAAGAAGATTATACAGTTGGAACAGTTTGGTTTTCAAAGCCAACACTCCACTGTGCAACAGGTGCTCCGAGTAGTGGAACAAATCACGGATGGATATAACCGCAAACAAGTCACAGGAGCTGTGTTCTTGGATGTGGCCAAAGCGTTTGATAAAGTATGGCACAAAGGATTGCTATACAAACTGCTCGCGGCCGGATTTCCACTCTCCATGGTCCAACTTCTAGCTTCTTACCTGCATTCTCGCAAGTTTAGAGCCAGAGTTGACGGAGTATTGTCTTCAGAGAGGTCTCTTTCAGCCGGAGTTCCGCAAGGATCTCTGCTGTCTCCAATATTATTCACAATATATGTATCCGACATGCCAAAAACGGTGAAAACCTCCATGGCACTGTACGCTGACGACACTGCCATTCTTGCCAGTTCATGGTGTCCCAAAATGGCAACGAAGTATCTACAGGAAGCCATCTATAGACTTCAATCCTGGTTTGCTCGATGGAGAATCGAAGTAAACCCTGAGAAGAGCGAAGCCGTTCTTTTCAGTCGAAAGAAAAAAGATCCCATAGGACATGTCGTAATGTTCGGTAGGAGGATCGAATGGAAAGACGAGGCCAAGTATCTGGGAGTGATACTTGACAAGAAGCTTACTTGGAAACAACACGTCACATCAGCTGTGACGAAGGGAAAGACAGCAGCGGCAGCGTTGCAACCGCTACTTTGCAAAAGCAGCAAAATGTCTCTTTCCAACAAGCTTCTTCTCTATAAGTCCACCATTCGGCCGGTCATGTCTTACGCATGCCCAGCTTGGGGATACGCCGCAAAGACGCATCTGCAGGGACTTCAAGTCGTGCAGAGTACGATCCTGAGACGGGCCGTAAATGCACCATGGTTTGTCAGCAACGTACGGATACATGGAGACCTGCATATACCATTCTTAGACGACCATTTAATAGATCTGAGCGTGAAGACCTTCAACAAAATGAAAAATCACGCAAACCATCTTATAAGGAAGGCTTGCGACTATGATGAAAAAGCCCCTAGGAAACACAAAAGACCGAAGATGGCACTTCCCTAGGAAGTGTGTATTAGAGCCAAACCCTTACTGGCACAGAGATAATTACACAAACCTTCTGAAGTGGCATATTGCCACCTGCTAGAGCAGACCAAATTAGCTCACCAGAGGTAAATCATATTGAGACTGAGCAGTAAAAGGCTAATAGCCTGACTGCAAAAGAGAACGAAGTTCCAAGTTCCAAGTTTCGAGGAATTAGATAAGAGAATTAGTAGAGTGAAGGTTGCGCAGCGAGGTGCGCAAAGAGTGAGTGAGTGAACACGTGGTGAAACACGTGGTAGCAAAAAGTGAGAGAGTGAACACGTGGTGAAACACGTGGTTATTGTGTCGTTAAGTGAATGTTGTGTTCCGTTACGGCTCAAGAAGTTTTTAAGTACTTTTCAGTACTAGTTATCAGTGAAAAAAAAAATAATAATAAATAAAAAAAATGGAGAATAAGGTGACCAGACCAATCACAAATGAAGATATTCTGGGTTTTATGGCTGAAATACGGGAGTTAAGAGAGACAGTAGCTGCCCTCAGCCGTAGAAATACGGAACTTGAAACATTGCTCACGCAATGTTCAAGCATAGGCCACGCCCCCTCAGGAACAACTTCGACCAATAAGGAGGCGATAACCGAGATGGAAGTCGACCATCAGATTCAGGGGAAAAATAAAGCGGATGAAATAGTCTCAAACGACGAGGATGACGAGGAATTCCAACTCGTCAGTAGAAAAAAGAAAAGGAGGACTGAGGCGCCGGTATCACCCAAACCGGCTGCTGCGGATGAGAAAAAAACGAGAGTTCCGCCTATTATCTTGCGGACCAAGGAAAATTGGTCGCAGATAATACGGTTCCTGAAACAGTGCGGAATAAATATTCTGAGGAGTCAGAATATTAAAGATGGGGTCAGAATACAACCCGCTGGAGCCGACGATTATCGGAGAATCACCAAAATCTTCGACCAGAAAGATCTCCCGTATCACTCTTTCTCCCTTCCTGAGGAGAAAGTTCTAAAAGTGGTATTGAGGGGAATACCTGAAACGGTTGAGATGACAACCGTCGAAGAGGACTTGAAGAAACAAGGCTTCCACCCAACGGGAGCCTTTAGGATGAGAAGCGGCAAAGAAAGAAAGCCAACCCCCCTGGTTCTAGTCCACTTACCGCGAGATGAAAGTCGTATTTACGACATAAGAACTGCCGCTGATGTCTGCGTTAAGGTGGAAACATTACGCAGAAAACCCGGTCTGGGCCAATGCCATCGGTGCCAGAAATTTGGGCATGCGGCAAATAGATGCAACGCACCAAGGAAATGCGTTGCCTGCGCAGAGGACCACAATAGGGTGACGAAGTGCCCCAAGGACAAAAAGAGCCCGGCGAAATGCGCTCTATGTAATGGCCCTCATCCGGCCAATTACAAGGGATGCCCCCTCAATCCCTCAAAGGGAAATCCGACGGTTTCCCTTTCAAAGCCGGCCGCCTCACAGAAAGATCAGGCCAAACCCATTTCGGCACCAAAAAGGACGGTTCCTGCCAAAGTAGAGCAGAAACCCGAGAAGAAGACCCCGAAGGAAAAGAATCCAGCGTTCAAAACGAAAAAGACGGCGAAAAAATCGCCTAAGAAAATTTCTCCGAAAAAGGCAGAAATTGAAAAACTCATGGCCACATTCCAGGTCATGATGAACCAGATGATCAAACTTCTGGAATAGCACTGGAGTACAGAAGGAAGCCAAAATCTCTGGAGATAGCCGTCTGGAATGCAGACGGCATCACCAATAAAAAGGACGAGTTCGAAGACTTCTTGAACAGGCATGAAGTGGATGTAGCACTGGTGTGTGAAACCCACCTCAAACCATGCCTCTCTCTGAAAATCCGCAACTACCAGACCTATCGTAGGGACCGGAATGACGAGAGAAAAGGTGGAACAGCCATCTTGATCAAGAAGTCTATTGCTCATTCAGAAATAGATCTACCCGATCTTCAGCATCTGGAAGCCAACGCAATAACTGTGTACACCAACTCCGGTGACATAAGATTGATTGCCGCTTATAATAGACCGGGCCGAAAACTACTCAATGAGGACTTGAGGCGTGTTTTCGATCCCAGAACTCCGACACTGATGGCAGGCGATCTGAACGCCAAGCATCCAGCATGGCATAGCAGAATCACAAATGCTAGTGGAAGAACACTGAACGATTTTGCGGACAATAACCAAGAAATCGTTATAGATGCACCGAATGAGCCAACTCATTACGGACCGATAGGTCGCCCGGATGTATTGGACATCGCGATGTTTAAGAACATCCCATTAGTTCATCGGATCACAGCCATATCTGAGCTGAGTTCCGATCATAATCCTTTTTTGGTTCATCTTGGAGATGAATTCGACGTGGATCCGCCAAAAACCAAGTCATGGACAGACTGGCAGGTTTTCAAGGAACAAATGACGACGAATATGGGTCCACTTAGACTCATATATGACTCCAAGGAACTGGACTCAGCCGTCGAGTCCCTCACG
Organism: Harmonia axyridis; assembly: GCF_914767665.1. Lineage (NCBI taxonomy): Eukaryota > Metazoa > Arthropoda > Insecta > Coleoptera > Coccinellidae > Harmonia > Harmonia axyridis. Next base: position 49,786,371 of record NC_059503.1, read on the forward strand.
AAGATCATCAAAACGTCATTGGACGGTTCAACACGAATTTCTTCTTTGCCTAGTCAGAAGAACTCGATCCCAGAAGACATCAAGGAGCTTATCAGGGAGAAGCATAGAGCGAGGCGTAGAGCTCAGAACACACTCAGCCCTGAGGACCGTCGAGTGTTCAATCAGCTCAACGCTAGAGTCAAGGAGGCTCTCAGAAAGGTCCGGAATGATCGTTGGGAAGAGAAATTAATCTCTCTTTCCACAGAAGACAACAGTGTTTGGCGGATGGCCAAAGCACTGCGCTCAGATAGAAAACCAACCCCACCGATTCACGGTTTACAAGGAATGGTATATAGTCCAGAAGAAAAGGCTGAAGCTTTCGCGGATAACCTCGAAAGCCAATGCAGTTGTACCTACAACTATGCGGATTTGGACCATATCGAGGACGTCAACCGCAAAGTGAGAAGAGACCTGAAAAAGGAATCAACGGAAGCTATTGGTTTCGCAACCGTTCAGGAAATCCAGAACACTATTATGTCGAGTAAAGTGAAAACGGCACCAGGACCAGACGGCATCACTAGTTTGACGTTGCGAAACCTCCCTCGAAAAGCCTTAGTTGCATTGACGAATATAGTCAATGCTACGCTACGACTAAGGTACTTTCCGAAGGAATGGAAGAAAGCCAACGTGGTTTCAATCCACAAGGCCGGCAAAGATGCTAAATTCCCGCAGAACTACCGTCCTATCAGTCTTCTCTCTTGCATAGGGAAGATTACGGAAGCGGTCATTCTGAAAAGACTGAAGACAATAACAGAAGAAAAGAAGATTATACAGTTGGAACAGTTCGGTTTTCAAAGCCAACACTCCACTGTGCAACAGGTGCTCCGAGTAGTGGAACAAATCACGGATGGATATAACCGCAAACAAGTCACAGGGGCTGTGTTCTTGGATGTGGCCAAAGCGTTTGATAAAGTATGGCACAAAGGACTGCTATACAAACTGCTTGCGGCCGGATTTCCACTCTCCATGGTCCAACTTCTAGCTTCTTACCTGCATTCTCGCAAGTTTAGAGCCAGAGTTGACGGAGTATTGTCTTCAGAGAGGTCTCTTTCAGCCGGAGTTCCGCAAGGATCTCTGCTGTCTCCAATATTATTCACAATATATGTATCCGACATGCCAAAAACGGTGAAAACCTCCATGGCACTGTACGCTGACGACACCGCCATTCTTGCCAGTTCATGGTGTCCCAAAATGGCAACGAAGTATCTACAGGAAGCCATCTATAGACTTCAATCCTGGTTTGCTCGTTGGAGAATCGAAGTAAACCCTGAGAAGAGCGAAGCCGTTCTTTTCAGTCGAAAGAAAAAAGATCCCATAGGACATGTCGTAATGTTCGGCAGGAGGATCGAATGGAAAGACGAGGCCAAGTATCTGGGAGTGATACTTGACAAGAAGCTTACTTGGAAACAACACGTCACATCAGCTGTGACGAAGGGAAAGACAGCAGCGGCAGCGTTGCAACCGCTACTTTGCAAAAGCAGCAAAATGTCTCTTTCCAACAAGCTTCTTCTCTATAAGTCCACCATTCGGCCGGTCATGTCTTACGCATGCCCGGCTTGGGGATACGCCGCAAAGACGCATCTGCAGGGACTTCAAGTCGTGCAGAGTACGATCCTGAGACGGGCCGTAAATGCACCATGGTTTGTCAGCAACGTACGGATACATGAAGACCTGCATATACCATTCTTAGACGACCATTTAACAGATCTGAGCGTGAAGACCTTCAACAAAATGAAAAATCACGCAAACCATCTTATAAGGAAGGCTTGCGACTATGATGAAAAAGCCCCTAGGAAACACAAAAGACCGAAGATGGCACTTCCCTAGGAAGTGTGTATTAGAGCCAAACCCTTACTGGCACAGAGATTGTGTAATAATTAGTTACACAAACCTTCTGAAGTGGCATATTGCCACCTGCTAGAGCAGACCAAATTAGCTCACCAGAGGTAAATCATATTGAGACTGAGCAGTAAGAGGCTAATAGCCTGACTGCAAAAGAGAAAGAAGTTCCAAGTTCCAAGTTTCGAGGAATTATCAAAGCCCAACAATCGTTTTACTCTCCCATATTCCCGTATTATATTATAATGTCTGGTCGCGGTAAAGGTGGAAAAGTTAAGGGTAAGGCAAAGTCTCGTTCCAACCGAGCTGGATTACAATTTCCAGTTGGTCGTATTCATCGTTTATTACGCAAAGGAAATTATGCTGAACGAGTTGGAGCTGGAGCACCCGTCTATCTAGCCGCTGTTATGGAATATCTAGCCGCCGAAGTTTTGGAATTGGCCGGTAACGCAGCACGTGACAACAAGAAAACCAGAATTATTCCCAGACATCTTCAGCTGGCAATCAGAAACGACGAAGAGTTGAACAAATTGCTATCGGGAGTAACTATCGCTCAAGGTGGTGTTTTACCGAATATCCAAGCCGTCCTCTTGCCAAAGAAGACAGAAAAGAAATCATAAATACAATCTGTATGTGAAACGGCCCTTTTCAGGGCCACAATATTTCCTCATTGAAAAGATTTTTTTATCATCTGATCACTTTGGGTATAATAAAATTGCGACAATTTCACGGTCCTACTGACATTCGTAAGTAGGGTAAATGCTCTGATTTTCGACCAAATTAACAAAAACATCGATTTCGGGTACGACTTTTTCACACATAAACTAATCATAAACTAATTTTAAAGGTGTTGATGTTCATCGATTCTTTGGCTAGTTTTAAATAATTTGTCATATAATTTCAAACGTTCTCCTCGCATTCAACCTTCGAAATGTGAAAACAGAGAAAATCTGAATAACATTCGGGTCACGACCATGCCGCAGAGTTCTCGACCATTTTTTTGTTTGTTTTCGACCACTAATAATAGTGGCTGCTCACTTCTCGTCTTCACTTAAAAATTTTATATTTATATCAATCAGATGGATTTCAGATGAGGTAATTGAGTAAGAAACACTGGGAACGTAAAAAAATTATTCTGCAAAAGTTTTCATTTTCTATAAGTATTTCAAAATAGGAACTCATATTAAATAATATTATTTGGTTATTTTGTTCTTAATATCTTTTCAGAAACTAATGAGTATATAAAACACCGACCACAAGTGGTCGAGAATTAAGTATAGTATATCCAAAGTCACTTGGAGGAAGCCAGAATATTTCAATTATATGTTCAAGGGTTGTCCAAGTTTCCAGAAATTCCAATGTAATTGGGCTTTTGAGTCGTTTCTATGGAAACGCAATAAATTCGCGCATACTGTCAACGAAGGCCATTTTAATTTGAATCAAGTCCATTACTTGAATTATTGAAATTTGTGCAGTTGTAGGAAAAGTACAGTGTGCAACATGTGGAGAAAGTCCTCTTCTCGCTCGTGTGAACTCGCGAGAAAAGTTGGACTTTCCCCACTTGTTGCACAATATACTATTTCAGCGCGAAAACTTTGACCTATACCCCTACTATGCAAACTATCTTGAAAGGGTAGCAATGGTCGAGAAAACACGTACGGCGGAAATATTTTACACTACAAGATATATTTTATTATTATTTTATCTCAAATCACGGAATGGTCGAGTCGAGAGACACTGACGGTCGGCTAACCAGTGCATTTACCCTATATACAGTGGCTTAGGTAGCTATTAGACCCGGGTCGATCGCAACCCACCGACGAGATAATCGGGTCGAAAGACATAATATAATACAGTGGGAGATCAGGTAAGAAATTTACGAAATCGGTTGTTCTGAATAATGGTCTATTTTCGAATAAAAATGAACAAATTTGTAAAACAGTCCCCCACTATGAACAGTAGGAAAGGACTTATTCTAGTTAACTAGACCTTCAAACTTCGATTTATCGAATCGAATAAATTATCGTATAATTCGATAATTATCGTACCGGTGGCAACGATGGATTTCGGAGTTACTTTCGAGCTACAATTTATTTATTTTGTATTATTCAATAGTTATGTCAACTAATGGGGCTATGTTAATTGGTGCTTTTATCTTTTGAAAATGAAATAAAACAAAAGTAAAAGATAATGAAATCAAACTCAATAAAAAATAACTATACTACGAGGTTGCAACAGGTAAGTCGAGTCCGATTGTTCATTAAATTAGTGGAGAAATGGTGGACTGTATAAGCGACAGCGAAACATATGAAAATGATACTAAAGTCTAAAATTGTGGTTAACATTATAACTTACCTGATGGGCGTCAGGTTAGAAAACATAGCCTCTCCACAGGGCCCTTGGTGCGGGATATACAGGGTGTTTCCTAAACATACGGCAAAAATTCAGGGGGTTGTTCCTTGGACTATTTTAAGCATGTTTTGTCCTTGGATGATTTTTGAAAAACCTCTTTGTTTCGAAGATACAGGGCGAACAACATTTTTCATATTTTTAAAATTAATAATAGTTCAATAATTAATAATAATTTGGATTGGAAGAGGTGGACCTCATTTATGGCCTGCTCGTTCCCCGGACTTAAACCCCTTAGATTATTTCCTATGGGGCCATCTAAAATCATTAGTTTATACCACTCCAGTAGAAAATGTGGAAGACTTGCGAAATCGGATCATTGCTGGGTGTAACTTAATAAGAAATGATCCTGGTGTTTTTGAAAGGGTTCGACAGTCAATGAGGAGAAGATTGGATGCTTGTATGCTGGCTAGAGGTGGTCATTTTAAACAGTTTTTGTAGGTTGAGTTGAATTTTCATGTAATTTTTCATAATAAAATGTTATTATCTGAAATTTTGTTTCCCCTATATCTTCGAAACAAATAGGTTTTTCAAAAATCATCAAAGGACAAAATATTCTTAGAATAGTCCAAGGAACAACCCCCTGAATTTTTGCCGCATGTTTAGGAAACACCCTGTATTTCAGCTCCAACTTTCGGTTTTCAAGGGCGGTGTAGAAAAGCTCTAACATAATGCGTTCGAGCGAATATAAAATCGACGAATAATGCGGGAGTTTCCGAATGAAGCCACCAATTGTTCACTTGTTCACTCGCGAACTTACCATCTTTCGCTATACCTCGAACTCACACAAACAGGTAGGAATGCTACACCTATCAATAACGCTCCCGTGGTTTGAAAAATGCTAGGGTTCGTGTTGTAGTAAGGAAAATGTATCGACGAAAAGCTGCAAAAATTCTACTTGCTGAAGAATCCGACAATCCGACAAGTTCGACAATCTAGGAATAAAAGTCGTAACTTAACAACATGAACACCTAATTGAAAATGCGTAAAGTGAATGATATCTTACCTACAAAAGGAAATTTTTTTACGGTTAATTGGGATCCGGGAATTGAAAGCACGCGGGATGATTTTATATCATCCCGATATGAAAAATTCAACGAGGTAGAGAATGATGAAAATGTTTCACGATTGATGAATTATGTAGAACCACACTCGAATCGTTTCGCCAACGATGTGATCTTCAGAAACGTTAGGCTACTAACTATATATAGCAAAACATGTCCCTGGGGAGGGGGGCTCAAACTACCTCCACTACCTACCACATTATAGGTTAATCGTAACACCTACCAATCACAGTATATCGTTATAATCTACTTATAACTAAACTACAATTTGTCACTAAGAACCGTAAACTTCAGCGGATTGTTAATTTTCCCTTTGAACATACGTTCCATTGAGGCCAAAAACACTTTTCATTAGAATACTTGAACAGTTTTAACGATCTATCACACCAATAATCAAGTTTTGATAATACTGACGACAGTTGAGTCATTAATTAAATTATCGCCGATTTCAACGGATAATGTTCGACTGTGAATTTGAATCCACGTCACCAGAACTTCGAGTAGCTATCCGAAAAGCGTACGAAGCTTTTATAAACTGGTGTGCGAGTGAAGATGAAATAAGTCCAGTGCATTATGCTAAATAGCGAGCATAGATACTTGAAAAGGCAGAATGTTGGATACAAAGCGAATAAGTCAAGTGTTCCTTCCGGAGCAATACAAATTTCTGAACGATGCTCCTGTAGAATGTCTCCCTAGTGAGGTAACTTCTGAATTCCTTCAGTGCATATTAAAACAGGTTGCTTTGATTATTGCCATCTCCTGAGTTGGCGCAGGTGCGATGAACTTCTGAAATTGAGAATGAATGTGATATGGAAACGTTAGAAAATCGAATCATAATAACTTATTCTCGCGCAAATCTTTCAATTACATAAGCAGAGTGGATCAAAATAGCGAAACAATACTGTGACACGCGCAACAAAAACCGCGACTGTAAAAAGGGTTATTCTTACAAATGAGGGGTTTGGCAAAGTTACACGACAGCCTTTAGAGCAGGGGGGTGAAACCGCTAGTGCTAACACTGGCAACGGATGTGACGTCACAGTCACTCAGCATTACACGGTATACGTATCACGATGTAAAAATTTTATTCTCATAACAAGCCAATCAGCGTTCGAGGTTTCCAATAAATAGGTATTTGATTGAACAGCCAACAATTAATTGTGTTTGTAATGCATGTATGGTAGCAATGAACAGATCAAGTAGTTTTTATTGTCGCTTATTACAAGTTCTGTTTTAGGTTTCAGGTAATCCATGAGAAACTAAATTTAGAACATAATTAGACTGGGTTTTTCCTCATATCGTATTTCAATGTACTAATATATCTGAAAGCCCTCTTACTTGCGATTATAATATTCCTTCAAAATCAACTGGATTTAAGTTAAATTCTGTTCCTCGGCCTTTACTGAAATATCAAATTAATTATCATCATCCCTATGATTCCAGAACTTCCCCAAATGTTTCTTGTATGGAAAATATTAATGATTTTAACAATAACCATATCCGTGATCCAGAACTATCATATATATATATATATATTCTCCTTTCTTCCACCTTATAGGGTTGGTATATATATATATATATATATATATATATATATATATATATATATATATATATATATATATATATATATAAATCATAAGGATAAGGACAGTCCCTCTCAGAGAAATACCAACCGTAGACACGTGTTTCGGGCTTTCGGCCCTCATCAGTACGGTGAACAAGTGTTAGGATGTGCAACACTTGAAAGAAACAACAAACAAACAGAGTCAACAACAGAAGCCAGCAATCCATTTGTGGTTTCAGCAGGAAGACCCAATGTGTTTTCGGGCAACAACCGACATCACCACGCGGAAAGCTATAGCTAACTGCTAATAATAGCTAAAATGACTCATCTGATAGTTTACAATATGAAATATTAATTAAAATTGAGCCTTCAATTTCTCGTCATTTTACCTGAAATGACGAGAATAGTATGTTATGGAAAGAAAATAAATATGTATTGTCTTCTAGATGTTCATCAACACGTTTATGGGCTGGAGGTGCATCATATCAAATATTCAATATGAAAGTTAATTTTTATGAATTTCAGATATCAAATGGATTGATAACTGTTAGAATATTAAGCTAGAGCACACATGTACCTAAGTTGATACTTTGAGGTCCTAAAATAGATTTGTAGAGAAAATAATTATACATCTTCAGAAGTAAATGAAGATAACAATAAAGGTCATCATCAAAAGTTTGTTATATGTACAATTTGGCGATATGAAGAAGAGAAAACGGATTCAAAATTGAAAAAATTTATGGCGCTTGAAATATGACGATTGAATTAATTTGAATGAAAAATAATCAGAAACGTTATCGGAGCATATTTGTTTGCACACTGCAGAGACAGTCACTGTACTTCTATGGGTTGATGTAATAACTGTGACGATACTGTACAAAAATATGATCAGTGGAGCAATTGATAATTAAATTTGTCATATAGATATTGCTTCATGTTATGGAATTTCATTATTAATGAATCGTCTGATATCCACTAACAATGTACTTTTCAATGAGTGCTTCGAATGATGAGTCATCTTGGGGGATCGTTATATCCTTATAACGATTCCTTCAGATTCGAACAGAATTCTAGTTTGCTAGTTTTATAAATCTAGAATCGACCACAAATCTGATGAAATTAATATTTAATCGATAAATAGGTACATACAGATTACATGACTTACCTATTCACCTTCAATAGCGTCATCGAATGATTCATACAGTTTTATTAAAATAACCTATGTATTATTTTCCGAACACTGCGTAGAATGAAGAATTATTATATTCACATAACGACGCACCTAAAACTCACTTATCAGCTCAACGCACATAATTGAAATGAACCGTTTTCTGCTGCAAAATATTTGGTGAATGGTTACATCTGGTCTAATACTCTAGTGGGTTTTACGATTGTTGTTATTCACTTCTTTGAAAATGCCGCTCGCCTTTTCTGGGAAGAAATGTTTTCAAAAATAACCTTTTTTTATGACCTTTCCCTCTGGATATTAGGGGTAAATATACCTCCTGTAGGTATATCTTTCCTAACGAACTTCCGTGCTTTTCGTGTTTGATAAAAAAAAATTTTTATTTATATCACAAAAATTTGCTCAAGATTATCATCATAATTATAAGCTTGCGAAATGAAAAAAAAAGGAATTTTTATGTTGCAGATTTGTCTGTTTTTCTCGAACGATAACACAAAATAGTTCATAACGCGAAATAATACATATATGTAAATGAACTGATATGATAGACCGAAAAAAAATCGAAAACATTTTTCGACGACAACGTTTACTCATACCTGTAATGTGAGAAAGAAAGGTTCGATAACGAAGTTCGAAGCAAACATTACTCAAAATAATAGCAATTTTTTGATTACCGATTCGATCATCAACCCTTATACAGGGTGTTCCTAAATTGGAGGTACCGCAATCGCTTTGTTTTCAAGATACAGGGTGTTCCTTGTAATTCTACATATAGAATATATCTCGTCTATGGTGTAGTATTTGCGCGATATCGTAAAACTCAATTCAATGCTTACATTTATAGGTTTCCTTCAAATAGTGAATTTAGCAAAATGTGGTGTCACGCGTTAAGATTGTTTTCATTTTGAAATATGATAAGTCATTTATATTCCTCTGAGGGGACGCCGACGAAAGCGGGTAGATAAAGGAAAATAATAAATTTCGGACATAGACGTGCTCGCAGTGCAATAAAAGTAATCATCTTGAAAGCGATAATAAACTGAAATTCTATATTTTGTAAATCTTGGGGGGGGGGGAAGTAATTACCCCGAGTATCCTCTCATTTCTACGCCCTTGGCCCTCTGGTTATTACTCGAACAAAAGGATTTGTAGGTCCTGTCTTTCAGAAGGCAAATTCGTTATTAATGAGCAGATATTTTGAATAGATAAAGTTGGTAGCTTCTCAGAATCGAAGATACCCATATAAAAGTGAAATCAACCTTTCCTATGTATATAATAAAACATGTCTGAAATCCTTTGAATGCAATAATAAACGCTACCTATACAATAGCTAAATGACCATCTTTTTCTTTGAAAGTTGACATTAACAATATTACAAATAGTTCCCATAGAATTTCCGAGAAAAGGTCCTTTTTCACATAATCGAAAATCAGGGGTAGGAATATTAATAATGACTCAGATGTTCATTTTAGGTATAAGGACTGGAATTTTATTCCCTACGCCTCTACTTTAATTTCTCCGATTTCCTACTAATGTCTAATTGTGAGACTTTTCTCCCTAATATTAATACTGTTTGACAATCGATTTTTAATTTATACCAACTTTGATACGAATCGTTTCAGAGAACGGTGTACGGAAGTATCATTATTATTTATCTATTGAGTAGGGGAGAACGGGGGAATTTCGCGCACCTAACGGAAAAGGTTTCAAAAATGTTTCCTATGTAAATGCAAACTTTCACAATTTAACTTCGAAATTTTGCATTTATTTGACGAATCGCTTTGAGAATATATTAAAAATCTGAAATAATAATGTCATTGCGCGAAATTCCCCATGTGCTGGGATAATATCGCGCATGGGATGGGGTAATTCTGCGCAAGTATATATTGAATGAAGCGGGTACTGTTCCAGCATTATTATGCTCCCAAATTCAATAATTTAAAAGTCATTCGAGATTTTATCAATCAATGTTATCTATTTATTTATACGTAGGGTTAATTCCATCTAATGTGTTTTTAGGGTGCGTTTCAAATAAATATTCTATAGCATAGAAATTAAACTATGTAATTTTTTCACAAGTGACAGGTGTATTCATTATTGAAAGTAGTGCAATATAATTTCACGAACTGAATCTCCATGGGCGCCCGCAGAAATTTTTCTCAGGGGGGGCAAAATGAAAATTATTGAAAAACGATAAGGTGTCCTTGATTGTCATTGAAAACCGGAAAATTGTTGTGAATCCATTACTTTCCTTTTTTCTTTGCTCTTTGGATTGATAAAGTTATATTGAGGGTGTTGTGCTGAAAAATGAGGAAATCAAAGTCTCAGGGGGGGCCATGGCCCCCCCTGGCCCCCCCCTGCGGGCGCCCATGTGAATCTCCGCTATTCAATTAATGAAATTTTGGATCTTGTCGAACATTCAATTAAAAATATCCACATTCAACTCCGATGAGGGAGAAGATATTTTGGAAGTATGTCGCAAACTTTCTAAGTTTTGGAACAGTTAAAGCATCTAGAAATTCTGAAAAGGATATATTTGAAGTTCTAGATAACCAGATAAATGTGCGTATCAAAAAAAAATTGTTGACGACGACGTTTACTCATATCTGTAATGTGAGAAAAAGTTCGATAATGAAGTTTGAAGCAAAAATTAAAATAGAATTTTTCTAATTCGATTGTTCATACCATTCGATTGTTCCTAAATTGGAGGTGCGAAGAAAAATGATAAATTCCCTGAATAATTTTAAGGAGCAAATGTACTATACATGGGCCCGCAAATGCTATGTTTTCTGGATACAGGGTACCTACGTTTCTTGTAGTCCTACTTTTTTGTGATGCATATAACATTTTATCGAATCTCTTATTGATCCTCTCTACAGATTGGATAAATAAATACCAAAAATTATAATTAATTATTTATCACTGGATCCTATAATAATTTGAATTTTCCTTGGGATTTCTGAAAATTTGTTTGACAAGAAACCGTTAAGTGTAGTTCTGGACCAGAGATTCTTTTCACATTTTTCTAAACAACCAGTGGTTCATCCAAAAGGTCTGGTGAAAAGAAGCGGGCACTCTTCCAGAAAAAATATCACAAAAACTTTAAATTGGAATATCTATGCCAAATTCAAGTTAAATATCTTGTGGGGAGAAGGTGCACCCTCGTTAAGCTAGCAGAAAGACTTTCGAATTTTTGATTTTTATTTTGATTTTGTAGGCTTATTTATTATTACCTTATTCAAAAATTTTTTTTTCTTGAATTGTCGGAGAAATCGCGGGTTCTGCGAGCTTTACGGTTGAGCTAGCGGAACCCAATCGTAACTATACTCCTCAGAATAATTTAAATAACATAATAATTTTAGGCTCTATTCAAACTAATTTATCACCCTATTCCGGCGTTTTGATAAGTAAATACACCTTTGACGACTTGGTATAATCGTTTTGGTGTTTCGCCTCCTGTCAGATTGTGATTATTTCCATAGTAACGTACTTGGACGTTCGCCCAAAAAAAAAAAGTCAAGCTCACTGAAATGTCATTGAATTTTTTAAAAGGCAGCGCTTTGGTTATAGGTCCATTAATAAATAAGAAATTGAAATTATTTTTCGTGATATAATCATAACGAATACCAGAGTGTAGACTATATATTTCGATTATGCGGACCTTTTCATCTCGTCGTATTTCGGGAAACACCACACGAGTTGCACTCTCGTGTCTCAGTGTTTAATCGAATATTATATATGCTCTTATGACATAATAACTGATCATTCAATGAATATTAAGTGAATATTCAATGATTATTTAGTTAATACTTATTCGAATATTCCAGATTCCACTCAAAAAACCTAGCCACCTATGACTGGAACTTTGTTGATATCTTTAAATAAATAAATATATTTCCGGTGGTTTAAAAAATAATGAGCATTTCACAATTGAAAAAAGATGGAATTGTCATAAATAATATTTTGCTATTAAAGTCATCTAGACTTTCTTCCTCCAATCCATGTTTGAATGCCATTAAAACTGGCACAGAATCTCCATCAATATCACGATATTCCAACATAGCCACCATGCCATCAATTTCCATAGCAGAAAAATATGCATAATTATTCAACAGATTTATTGAATGAACAGGTAATACTGAACACAGTTTACTGTTATCTGATGGATAAATGTAAAAATGTTCGTTATTCTTGGAAAGTCGAGAGTACCCTGGTTTTACCGAAAAAATGGTTACTTATATTTTTATAATCAAATTGTCGTTTGGAAAATCCAGCAATTAGTTCTATTCCATGACAACGTACAAAATACAATAGATCTTTAAGTAGACGCAGTAAAACCTGCGCTGGGACACTACAATCTACATAGACCCATTACAGGTATACAGGTATATGAACCCATTATAGCTATACAGGTATATATTTTTTATTTTCCATTATCTTTCTTACTTTCGTAGAATTTATTTCATTGAAAAAACCAAAGAACCCATATCATACTCATCTTTCCGAATGTATTTTCTATCCGTAGAATCTTATGTTATTATTATTAGAACTCTTTATTGCTAAACTCATATGTTAGAATTCATATTCGATTTGCATTTTTCACGTACTGGCGGTATGAGATTAGGGGAGAGTGGGGCTGGAAGTTCCCGGGGTAAGGTGTTCCGATGGTAATAACTTTTTAACAAAAAGAGATATCAAGAAAATGTAAATTAGGCTATTTTGTGAACCACTGGAAGTTTAAAAAAAATAAAAAGAAACTCTTGTTCAGTACTACACTTTGGTTTGTTATAGTTTTGTCGTATTTGCAATCGATTTCGAGAAAAAAATTCAAACAGCTCTCTATAGCAATTCTCAGGAAAATCCAAATGATTATAAAGATCCAGTTAGGTAGCTGTGATGAATAAATTAATTATAAGTTTTGATACTTATTTACCAACTGTGTAGCGAAGATTAATAAAGATTCGATAAACTGGTTAAGCATCACAAAAAGTAGCACTACAAGAAACACCCTGTATCTCGAAACCAAAGCGTTTGCGGGCTCATGTTTAAGTGCCTTGATACAAAGGGCGGTAAGGCATGCAAAGCTTCGAAAACTAAATGAGATTAAAAACATCTGTTCCGCTGAAAACACTTGGCCTTTGTCAGTAACTAGTTTCGAACGCAGAATCGTAGGAAATTTCCATATGTTAAATGTGTAAACAACTTTAACACACGTAATTCGAAGTGTTGTTTTTCGTCTTTGTGAAATACATTACATCCCTGATTCAGTTAGGGTAATAGGCAATACCAGTGCCGTATCTAGGGCGTGGCAAAGGTGCACTTGTCACGGGCGCAAGGTCTGCAGGGGCGCCCAAAAATATCAAGAGAAAAAATAATTGGAGCACACATAATAATTCGAAAGATCACAACTCGGTTTTCAAGTATACGCCTCGCAACGAGCAATGACGAGGAATCTGGAAACCAAGGACGGAGATCTTTCTTTTTCTTGGGGGGGGGGATTCTCGAACAAAATTTTTTTTTACAACAACGTTTACTCATATCTGTAATGTGGGAAAAAAGTTTGATAACGAAGTTGAATCTTAATTACTCAATATTTTTTTTTATTACCAATTCGATTGTTCTCACCTTATACTGGGTTTTCCTAAAAAGGATTTACGAAGGAAAATATTCCTTAGGATAATTTTAAGAAAAAAAAGTCCTATAAACATGAGACCGCAAACGCTTTGTTTTCGAGATACAGGGTGTTTCTTGTATAGTCATAATTTTTAGTGATGCTTATATTTATTAGTTTATCGAATCTTTATTAATCTTCGCTACAGAATTTGTTGATAAGTACCAGAAGTTATAATCAATTTATTCATCACAGCTTACTAACTGGATTTTTATAATAATTTGGATTTTCCTGAGGATTACCAGAGAGCTGTTTGAATTTTTTTTTCGAAATCGATAGCAGAAACGACAAAACTATAACAAAACAAAAAGTGTTGTACAAGACAAGAGTTTCTTTCCACATTTTTCTATAGAACCAGTGCTTCACCAAAAAATAGTTCTGGTGGAAAGAAGCAGGTACCCTTCCACAAAAAATATCACACTGCAGATTTGCATACAAAATAAGCATATCACAAGCTGAAAACTTTAAATCGGAAGATCTATGCCAATTAAAATTGAATATCTTGTGAAGGATAGGTGATATGAGAAAAAAACTTGAACTTTAACACCGGCATCTCAAAAACAAAGCGTTTGCGTAATCGTGTTAGGACTTTTTTTCCTAAAAGGATCCGAGAAATCTGTCATTTTCATTTGTACCTCCAATTTAGGAACACCGTTCAGATATAATCAATTCAAAACTGATATATTCACAAAAAAAATTGCAATTTGAATGATCCACAATAAATTATATAACACAGCCCAGACAATTTTCAGATGGGAATTACTCAGTTCAGTTCTTTGACAACTACAGTATTGTGACGAAAATTATACAAAAAACTGAAAACAACGGGTAGGTAAGTGTATACCGATGACGAATGCAAAAATCACAGGTAACAAAAAAGGGGCGATGCCGAGAAAACGGATAGATGAAGGAAAATAATAAACCTCGGACAAAGACGAGCTGAAATGCAATTAATGTACTCATTTTGAAAGCGATAATAAACTCATAAACGGTAAAGGGGTCCGATTTTTTACTGACGTGTCGATTTCAAAGGAAAGAAAAATGATTATTATTATTGGTTCATTTGATGGAGAAATTTTCGTTATTCGTATTCGCGATATTTCTAGAATTTTATATTTTGAAAATCTTGGGGTGGGGTAATCACACCCAGTACCTCCCCATTTCTACGCTCTTGGATTGAAAAAAATGTTGACGAAAAAATGGAATACTTACACTTTGAATTAATTAACCTTTGTTTTAGAGTCTAAATCAGACTCCTCCATCAGACAAACTCTTAAAATGTTCAGAATTTGTCAACACAGAGAGACATATTGGTCTATCTCATTATAAAATTTTTCACTGTCAATTCATTTTTCAGTAAATTCATCAAATATGTACGATCTACTCCTATTATAGGGAATAAATATCACTATTCTTTACCTCTATAAAGCGGTTTAGGTCTATATCATCTTGTAGGGGAGAGTTGGATAATACCGCGGGGTTGATAATTCCGCGCTTCAGTATTATTCAAAAACTATTCACTTTTTCTTTGATGTAGTGTGTATACATCAAAGCTGGACATGCCTACATCCTTCTCCGCGCAATGCCATCACGGTCCCTGAAACGACGAAAATAGCACGCCCTGTAGAAGTTTTTTTCGTCACTCCTTATAATTTTTCGCGTACTTTCAGTAAGAGGTAAGTAATACTGTATTTATATTGTAATACTTTGATACTATAAATTTCTAATGCTTGTACACTGTAGAATTATTGACCGAATACTTTTTTACGTACTATAATATTTCCCATAAAATTTTGAGCTTAAAAAATAAAATTATCAAGTTTGATTATTCCGCGCCGGGGCGCGATATTATCAATCCGTAAAATATGAAGTCTGTACTTGAGGCTATTCGAAACGGAAATAAAATAAAGACATCTGCTAGAAACTTCAGACGAAAATTTACTTAGACTTCATGTTATAAAAAAATATTTACGTTTTGTTGTCATATAGACTTTAAGTTTCCATCAATACTTATTGCGTGATATTTTATATACTGATTTAATTTTGAGAAGAAGATTCGGCTCTCCCTATCTTCACGCAGGAAAATTACTCAGAAAGATATCAATTTTTTTATTATTAGATACTTTTGTTACTTACCCATTCGCGAGCAAATAATGTGGGCACGATTTTGTCAAACCTGGGCACGATAATATCGAATCAGTTCGATAATACCGCGCCTCTATTTTTTTTTATAAATTGACAATAAATACTTTTTGATTAAATTTCAGAAGTTTTTGTTATGCGGTTATTGTACCTGAATAAATGTCCTACTAATTACTCAATGTTGTTTCTTTCAATATCAAATAGTTTCCTAATTATAGGTCCAAGTCCTTAGGGGCTCGGTATTATCCAACTCTCCCGTAAGTCGAATTTAATCAAGAATGAATTGTATAACTCGAACTACGCCTATGTCGAACTATACGTAACTCAACGAAAAATCTTGCTCCCGTGGTGTTTCGAGTAATACGAGTTAACTCTTAACTGCATTAATTATCATATTTGATATATCGTATTTTTAATACTGCTAGGGACATCTATGAGCGAGTGTACGAATTTTATGACGTTACTCATTGGAGACAGTAATTCGGATATAGTGAAATGATTTGCAACATTAATCGCAATTTCTCTTAATTCTGGTGGTGTTAAATCGATTTCGTCAGACATAACTAACGAATTTAATGAGTAATTGTAAATTATTTCAAAATTCTAAACGTACGATTCATATCCAAATTCCGTAATCTGTCAATGTTCGTAACAGTCACACCAACTGCAATGATACAATACAAATGTCACTAGGATATTCAATCTAAATTTTTCATTTAATTTCGACAATAATTCACAAAACTTGACTGAAATAGAGAAAATATCGTCTAATACTCGTTGCAGAAGGCAATTCCAACACTCATGCGTTCGAATTTCGCATTCGTGTTAGAATAGAAGCCCATTCTGCAACTTGTTTTAGAATATAGTCCGTTCAGGAATTATTGACATCCCGGGTGGCTGGTGGAAAATCGAAATTAAGTTGGTAATGGCTCATTCGATCAGTAACATTTTGAATTGCAGATTTCGGGTTGGCATTGGAAATGTCATTGACAGGAGGTTAGATTATTCAGTTTGTTTGTATTATTGGTTTTGATCCAAGAAATTTTGAAACTAAAAAGTTGTATCAATTTCAAACACACATTGATTAGTTTATTTGAGTATTTCTCACAGTACTGTTTGAAAAAAGAAGGCAAGTCATTACAGCCTGGATTATTAGAGGAAGAAAATCTGTGCAATACGATTTCACCTTCAAAGAATCATTGAATGATTTGATCGTTACCAAAAGCAACCAATATATCAGTCTGGATAAAATTTGACCAAAAAGCATCTGAATTTCAATAAATCAAAGACAACATTACATAAAATTTATTGGTCACAAGTTCAAAACAGTAAATAAAAGGAAAATTCTTATTGATAAACAGAAAAATATAATAAGTTGAGTACGATTTTATGGTGAATACGTCAGAGGAAAGAAAATATAGAGGTGCCTTATAGCATTTGTTGACATCGCTATAACATTTTTGTTTACAAACACTTATAATGTACTGCGTTGCCATTCTGAGGAAGAAGTAAACTTTTCTCCGTTCTGTGGCATAGATGTTTTGCGAATATTGTGGGGATTTGGCAACACGGTTCTGTTGTTGTTATTGCACGTGACAACTAGAGGGACGTTAAGGGTTAACTGTTCATTTTAATTTCACGTTTGTAATCGTCGTTATTTTATACAAGTTTGTGAATTTAAAGTTACATATTGTTAATTTTAATCATGGTAAAACCTCGAAAAACATGTATAGTGTGTAAAACATCCGGAAATGAAAACCTAACCTATCATAGGTAAGTTCACGTTTTGAGTCCATAGGCGTAGAATATATCTCGTCTAAAAAATTCGATCCATTCTTTAACGATTTCCTAAAAATTTTCTTGTTTTATGTGCGAATCTATACGCATCTCTAATATCTATCCTATTCATGAAGTAAAATTTAACCATAAGAGACACTAGAATGAAGTGTAATCTGAATAATGTGAAATTGTAATGCAGTGCCAACTGTGGAATTTTTTCTAAAAAGTATGTCAGTAGATTTTTGATAGATTTCTGAACGATGATGGTAGATTTTTAGTAGATAACTCCAAAACCAGTAATCAGTAGAAAGAAAGAATTAGAAGAACGATTCCGTTGAAGGAGAGGCTCATTGATCATTTCGGACAGAGGAACTGTTTTTTTGATTATCATACATAATTGTTTTTCAAGCCAATTGACCTTATTGATTCCTTCAACCCAAAAAGAAAAATTATGAAGCTGTCATACTTATCGAAATTGTAATAAATCATGTGTTAAAACTTCTTAGTGTTATTACTGTGTCTTCTCCCCAATGCATTATGAATCAAATTTGAAACAAATGAATTCCCCCTTTATTTTTGAGAAAAAAAGTTAGTATGAATTTTTTTAACTTACAACTTCTGTTGTGTCGGCAGCACACAATTGCACTTTTCTGTATTGTGGGTTGCTGACTCATAAAATGCTTTGAAAATATTGGCAATATGAGCCAATATGGAACGAGCGGTTTTTTATAACAGCAAAAACATTATTATTAATTGGAACTGTTAATGTTACTTTCTTGTTCTCCGCATATTTCGTCGCTATAAACAATAGTATTCGCATTATCGCTAATTTCGATAAGTTTATTAACTTCGCTGTGTGTGGCAAATTAATTCAAGTGTTAGTAACTGATAGAGACAGTAATTAGTTATAAGGTTCAAGAATATCAAGTGCATGACAACTGGTGTGCCATCATTGAGGGATCCCTCCTGGCCTACGAAAGAAAAGGAAGCCCCAAAAATCATCACGGCCCTTTTGGAGTTGGTAAGAGCTTTTATATTCAGTTTCTCATTAGCGGAAAATCTGTGAATTGTTTTTGCCATCGCAACATCT
Source organism: Harmonia axyridis (assembly GCF_914767665.1). NCBI lineage: Eukaryota > Metazoa > Arthropoda > Insecta > Coleoptera > Coccinellidae > Harmonia > Harmonia axyridis. The sequence goes on from NC_059503.1 coordinate 49,805,157, forward strand.
ATAATAAAAATACAGTCCATACTCGCTCTACTTATTAAATACAGTGAAGAGCTAACAACTTCTTTCTCTTTTGCAGTCAGGCTATAAATTAGCCTTTTACTGCTCCATCTCAATATAATTCACCTCTGGTGAGCTATTTTGATCTGCTCTAGCAGGTGGCAAAGTTTGTGTAATCATTACACAATCTCTGTGCCAGTAAGGGTTTGGCTCTAATACACACTTCCTAGAGAAGTGCCATCTTCGGTCGTTTGTGTTTCCTAGGAGCCGAACATGCGTAACACATGACCGGCCGGATGGTGGACTTATAAAGAAGAAGCTTGTTGGAAAGAGACATTTTTGTGCTTTTGCAAAGTAGCGGTTGCAACGCTGCCGCTGTTGTCTTTCCCCTTCGTCACAGCTGATGTGACGTGTTGGTTCCAAGTGAGTTTTTTGTCAAGTATCACTCCCAGATACTTGGCCTCGTTTTTCCATTACAATCCTCCTACCGAACATTACGACGAGTCCGATGGGATCTATTTTCTTTCGGCTAAAAAAAACTGCTTTGATCTTCTCAGGGTTTCTTGTAGGTACTTCGTTGCCATTTTGGGACACCAAGAACTGGCAAGAAAGGCGGTATCGTCAGCGTAAAGTGCCATGGAGTTTTTCACCGTTTTTGGCATTTCGGATACATATATTGTGAAAAATATTGGAGACAGCAGAAATCCTTGCGGAACTCCGGCTAAAAGAGACCTCTCTGAAGACAATACTCCGTCAAATCTGGCTCTAAACTTGCGAGAATGCAGGTAAGAAGCTAAAAGTTGGACCATGGAGAGTGGGAAACCTGCCGTAAGCAGTTTGTATAGCAGTCCTTTGGGCCGTACTTTATCAAACGATTTGGCTACATCCAAAAACACAGCTCCTGTGACTTGTTTCCGGTTATATCCATCCGTGATTGGTTCCACTACTCGGAGCACTTGTTGCACAGTGGAATGTTGGCTTTAAAAACCGAACTGTTCCTACTGTATGATATTCTTTTCTTTCGTTATTGTGTTGAATCTTTAGCATTGACTATATTCGTCAGTGCTACTAAAGCTTTTCGAGGGAGGTTCCGCAACGTCAAGTTAGTAATGCCGTCCGGTCCTGGTGCCGTTCTCACTTTACTCGACATAATAGTGTTCTGGATTTCCTGAACGGTTCGAAACCAATAGCTTCCGTTGATTCATTTTTCACTTTGCGGTTGACGTCCTCAATGTGGTCCAATTCCGCATAGTTGTAACTACAGCTGCATTGGCGTTGGAGGTTATCTGCGAAAGCTTCAGACTTTTCTTCTGGACTGTATACCATTCCTCGTAAACCGTGAATCGGCGGGGTTGGTTTCCTATCTGAGTGCAGTGCTTTGGCCATCCGCCAAACACTGTTGTCTTCTGTGGAAAGAGAAAGTAGTTTCTCTTCCCAACTATCATTCCGGACCTTTCTGAGAGCCTCCTTCCCAGCAAACACGTTACATCACTTGGCAGTTTCGCGAAGTCTCAAATTGCACATTGACAGATATCTTCATTGCGATTACGCATACTTGTTCTAAACATATTTATTTTGCGACATTGCTTTGTTAACAACAATTCGAAGATGCAGTGATAATAATTTGAGGATATTAATAAATAACCACAATGCCATCCCCATAGAAAGTGGTAAATTAGTAGTTAAAAAGTTTACCATCGAGCGACTTCGCAACGAAGTCTTTTTGAGAACTACACAATGTTAACATGAATTGGATGATATTTCAAATCCTTTTTGAGTGGGTCACTTTATGTTCCCAATGTGGCTGTTTATTCTGGTGAATGTAATAGTAATACTTTGCACATTATTATTTTCAATTATCCATCTGTGGCACTGAAATATCCAGCCCTCAAAGAGTCCGACGAATATTTATTTATTCTCCTTCATCTGGATGTAATAAACAAAAACAAACGATTCAGAGCAATCCGAGAGGTCGTCGGTGAGACCAGAACGTGATCCTAATAGAAGCATTTTTGCAACAAAATACAGATTACGTATTCACTTGGTCCGTTTTCTGGCTGATCGAGCGATATTTCGAAAACTACAATAGCTATAGGCTTCCCGTTTTTTCAGTTTTATTTGTGCGTTGGTGTCTGCCATGTGGCTGGTGATATAGCTATATCACCAAAAAACCAATAAATTAAAATATATATAGTATTTTTTTATAAGTGGTCAAATGAAGACCGGCTCTGTTTGTTAATTTTATTATTTTATGAGAGATAATTTCACTTTTTTGTGACGTTTGTTTTTTTAAATTTGATTGAATAATTATTTATTATATGGATGTTTCATTACTTCATTTCCCATTTCCAAATTGTATGTACAAATTTCTACAGGATTACTTTTGTGATATTCATAAAATAGTCCCTTTGGCACTATACAGTGTGTTTCCAAATTGTATGTATGACTTTGTACAAGATATTCTACACATTAAATAAATGATATTCTATATAGGAATCCTTGTCCGAATTTGAACAATACAAGGCATTTGACCTATATCAAATATCATTTATTCAATTGGTAGAATATCTTGTACAAAGTCATACATACAATTTGGAAACACACTGTATAGTGCCAAAGGGACTTTTTTATGAATATCACAAAAGTAATGTTTTGTGGGGATTACAGATTCCTGCGTTACGGTCATGGTGGCGTTGCCAACAAGGTTAACGCTTCCCCCAACAGAGGGCGCAACAATCTACTTAAGCCTCGAAGTAAGCATCTTAAACGGAGATAAGCCGAGCATTTTGTGTCTGTTCTATATTTTATTTTTAATGTTTTATAACCGTCTAACTAGGAGTAGGCATATAGAGGCCTAGTTAGATAACCATTTATTTTTCCCGTTAACTAGGAGTAGGCAGATTGAGACCTAGTTAGCGCATGTCCCGTTATAGTTATCCCGAGGTTAATCAGGAGTAGGCAGATTAAGGTCTGAATAAACCCCACCATCGACCAAGTCGTCACGCTGTCCCAAAAGTTTTATTTAATAAAGTTCAAAATTTTATCTTATATGGAAGTCAGTATGTGTACTCTATGTGTAGTGAAAAAAAAAATAGAATTGAGAAGTCTAATAATGAAATCATAATCGAACTTCCTATTGAAATTGATATAATGTTCTCTATGTGTGGTGAAAAAAAGGGAATGGAATATAGAGATATCAAAGAGACCTCGCATGAAACGACCCAATGTGGTTATTAAAAAGAGATTTATTGACTCAAAAACTTCCATAAAAGTGACAACAAATGGATGTTTTTTTGGGGATATTTTTTCATGTCTCAATTTGAACAACACAACGACTTGAAATGCGTACATGATGTCGCGGACATTTCGCTGCAAATGCGAGCGGGAGGCAATGTTTTTAATACATCGCATGCGAGCTTTTAGTTGCAAAGTTACTTCCATGGTACTTCACAGTTACCTCCCAGTGTTTGCTGGGTTGACTCTATCGTTGAGCTAGAGTGCTTCTCTCTGATAAGCTCCGCCATCAATAGGTTATTACCACCAATAACACCCAAGAATCGCTCGAATTTCATGTTTTCTATTTTCAGCTGTTTGAAATGCAGGAATAAGAAAAAACCTTCTAATTTTACACAGACATCCTAAAGGACTAATGAACACGTAGGTACCTTTCATTTTGCAAACACAGAACCTTTCAGAAACTATAATTGATCATTTCAAAGAGCGATTTAACGAGCACACATATATAGGTATTAAATATGAATAACAAATATTAATCGCTCATTGAAATGATCAATTATAGTTTCTGAAACGTTTATTTGTGATTGCAAAGTGATAGATACTTACGTATCAATTAGTCCTTCAGAAAGTATGTGTGAAATTAGCAGCCTTATATTATTCATTCGGTACCTGCATTTGTCCGATTTATTGTTACGTGAATATTGGCATTTTTTCGATATTCCGCTTGAATTATATATTTATTTGAAGTACCTATATGTATTCGGTAATGATTGATTGTAAGTACTGACTTTGTTTTAAAGGTAAAAAAACCTGACCCGCCACCTCTTGTCCACATGTTTTTGGATAAGAACAAGATCTATGTTAAAACTGTCGAAATCAAAATCAGGATAGATATTTTTCAGGGGGACACGCAGAGTCTCTTCTGGTTTTGTTTGGCGCTAAACCTACTGAGAAGCCAGTTAGATACATCGACGACCTCAAGCTCTACTCCGCTAACGACGAGCAATTGGGAAATGTGGTAGCGTTCTTTGAGGCTATCGGAATGAAGCCGGGGAAAGATGAATGTGCCGTGGTTCAGGCGAAGAGAGAAGTCAAGTACAATTAATAGGGGACAGATCTGGTCGGCACGCAGAACTTGACGATACAAGAATGCCAGTCTTTCATCTTCCTCAGAGCACATCAAGCCCTAAGATCCCTGAAATGAAATGAAGAACATTTTCAAGGCAAAATTTGTAAAAAAAATTTTTGTAGTCTCATTCTAAAATAAATTGAAGGACAACAATCAATACGGTAAGGCCTTTCGGTTTCAAGGTGGACAGAGAAATGGGGAATCAGAAAAATTGGAGAACAAGATGAATATTTCAAATTTGATCGATAATTTTTGAAGGTCCTGAGAAGGACCGATTAGTTAGACGAACCATTCTCATCACAACAGTAATTTTTATATTCACTTCTTCTTCTTCAAAGGTGCTGCTTTTTTCGGAGTTGCCACAGACTTGACTGATTTGGGTTTTGGAGCTTTCGGTTTCTTAGTTGGCGATTTCGCAATCTTCTTAGCTTTAGAAGGGGATTTGGCGGCTTTGGGGCTCTTCTTCTCGGTTGTTGCAACTGCTTTCTTCGTTTTCGTTACAGCGGCTTGTTTTTTGGCAACAGTAGACTTCTTTTTCTTCTTGTCGGTCACCACAGCTGATGCCGAAGTGGATTTTTTAAGATCATCTTTGGACTTGGAGGTGGCTTTTTTAATCACTTTCTTCTGGGATCCCGATGTCGAACCACCAGCTGCCAATTTGAACGAACCAGATGCGCCTTTTCCTTTTGTCTGAACTAAAGATCCAGATTGCACAGCTGATTTGAGGTATTTCTTAATGAAAGGAGCCAACTTTTCCGAATCTACTTTATAGTTGGAAGCTATAAATTTCTTGATGGCCTGCAATGACGATCCACTTCTTTCTTTCAAATCTTTGATGGCGTTATTAACCATCTCTGAAGTCGGAGGATGGTTGGGTTTGGCCTGTTTCGCGGTCGCAGTCTTTTTCTCGGATTTCTTCGCAGTTTTCGCACCGATTGGAACGGACGCACCGCTTTGTTGCACCTCTGTATCGGCAGAAGACATTATCGTGATAATTGATGAAATCGTTACACGGTATATATATTTATCTATATATGTATATATGTATATATATCAAGAACGTTAGATACACTTTCTGCAGGAAAAATACTGAAAATTAATGCATTAAAACTGAAGTCGACGGAACTTTGGCTAGAAATGTATGAATATGAGGATTATTTCGAGCAAAATGCTCAATTGATCAATCCTTGAAATTTCCGAATGGAAAAATCAAAAATAGAAAATTTCTGCACCATATCGTCTAGAAATATTCCCGGAAAATTTCCCATAATCGATAATAAACGACATTCGAACGAAGGAATGTGAATTCCGGTATAAAACGCTATCGTTAACAAAGGTGGTCCTTCGAGCCAGAGTATTGGCCTCAGTTTTCTCCATGTAATTTGATTAATAGGAAATATAATCAATTGTATTTCAGGGAACGTAAATTGTTCGAATTTTCATTAATTCAAAGCATACTTGATATAATCGATAACTTTCCTACAATTAGGGTTATTATAGTTCTGAAAGTGGCGAGTCGGTAGGGTGATCTAGTGTGGATGAATCTTCTAACTGTTCAATGAAGACAATTTTAAATCAACTCGTGAGAAATAACAAACAGGAAAGGATAATAATCGTATTTTGGAGCAGGCTGGAAATGTAGCTGATTGTTCATAAATTCATAGAAAAGCTTTTCCGCTACATAATGCCGTAATACAAAAGAGCGTTCGGAAAAAGTAGTCAATCTAATATGAAAACTCGATTAATGTTAGACACGCACTAACGGATGAATTACCTGAAGAACGGACCAGGAGGTAATCATACAAATTAATAGTTTGAAAAAAAAGGATAATATAAAATCTCCATAAAAAAAAACAATTTGTAATCCCATACCTGAAGCAGGAATCAGCGAATGATATAAATGGGAACCAGCGATATCGTGCAAACAAAACTATATTACCTCATTTAATTAAGATATCAAATAATTCAGTAAGTAAACTACTTTTAATAATTCAAGTGAAATACTAAATTGTTAATTCTGCACTTCAAACATGTGAAACTTAAGTAACACGGGAGAGTATAAATCTCAAGTATAATATTGTCAGTCCAATGGGCACTGGAAGAATGTCTAGGTAAAGTTGCTTCACCCTCCACTCATTATTATTATCATATTATAATAATATTGTATTATAATTATATTATAATGGATATGGAATGTCTTGATGATGAGTCTGATAACTCACTGGCAGATTGAATGGTCATAGAATCGAAAGTATAAATTTCCATCAACTCGTCATTAAGCTGAACGATGAAGAGAGCCTGAAATGTTTATGATGATGAGTACATACTGGCAGATTTAATTTTTATTGTTATTAACGGTCATAATAGTGCCGTAATGTAATTTTCCATAAATCTGTTATTGAAGAAAAGAAGAAAGAAAGAGGTGAGCAATGAAGAATTTTTGCTGGTTTATGCAATGGTATTGTTGATCGGAGTCATGTAATATACAGCGAAAACAAGATCCCTATATGAAGAATAAGGAATATTGTTCAAAAAGCATTAATACAAGGATGTGCCACGTCCCCGACACTTGTTAACAATATAGAACAGAAATGAACATCTGAACACGCTGAGAGGTTTTGGTGAGCAGTTTGCATGTAATATTTTTGGCAGACGCTCTATTGTAAGATTCACTACTAATGATGTTATATTTAAGTGAAAGCAATTAATATGATTAATACCGGCACCACTGACATCATCAGCATATTTAATGGCCTAATATATATATATATATATATATATATATATATATATATATATATATATATATATATATATATATATATATATATATATGAACCCAGCGGTTCATATTTGACACCCTTATGAGAGATAAGTTCAACGGTTGATATATATGTTTTTTCTTTGTAAATATAATATGGATTGTACCGTGTGTGAAATATTGTGCAATGCGGGATAGGAATGAGAAAATTGGCTTCTCGATTAGAAAATGTGTGATCTCGTTATACGCGGAGGGGATTAACTTAGCGAGAATTATCAACTCAAACGGGTGGGATGAACGGAACTTCTTCTTCTTGATAGTGCCAATCCGTTATCGGATATTGGAGACCATTCTGGCTATTGTGACCTTATTCACTGCTGCACGAAACAGTCCAATTGTTGTTTCCCAGAACCAGACTCTCAAATTTCAGAGCCACGAAATTCTCCTCCTGCCGGGACCTCTCCTTTCCCCAACCATGCCTGCTGTATTAGGGGTTGTCCATTAATCACGTGATCTTTTTTTAGCATTTTTTAAACCCCCCTCACCCATTGGTGATACGTAGTGAGGTTTAAGACCACCCCCCCTCCCCCTTCTCAACATCACGTGTATTTTTAGTACCTACAACGAATCTTAAAATTTTCTGAATATTATCTTAATTTAAATACAGGTATAAACTATAATCTTTCTTCTGAAATTAAGGACCATAATAAAAATGTCCACACCAGGTTGCAAGTTTTTTTTGATTGCCATAACAATAATAATAAACGAAAAGTGTAATCATAGGAAAAACATGTATTGTACTAGCATAGTATAAGGAATGGATAGTAAGCCAACCGCCGTTTGACGGCAAGGAGCTGGTCACTTGGAGTCGTTACTGTAGTTGGAACCGGTGTTTTACGGGTTGCATATATCGAACACTATTGACTACCCAAAGTGGAGAAGTAACTCGATAATAGACGGCGCTGAATCATGAGCTATAGATGGCGCAGAAATAATACGATAATTAATTCAGTGGCGTGGTTGAAAAGGGGTCGCATGACATTGCCAACAATTTTTATGTTATTATTAAGTTACCACTACATTTGAATATTTATTCGAATAATTGCGATTTGCATTACGATAAAAGTTTGAATGATCACTTAACTCTCTATTCAGGAATAATTAAAACAAATTGATAGATACAATTGAATTAAAATTATTCATATAATAGTAGAAAGTGGTTTCATCCGAAGAAATATGAATAGAATTGGGATATTATCAATGAAAAAAATATAAAAATTGAATATAAGATTCAAACATATGAATTTAGCAATAAAGAGTTCTAAAAATAATAATATAAGATTCCATATTCGAAATGTAATGTCGTCTTTTAAATCGTTGGCAAAGTTTTTTCATTTGAAATCTTGCTTTTCTGTTCCCTATGCATTGTGATTTTTAGACATTTCTCTATTTCAGTGGTCAAAAATTTTTTTATTCTGAATTGAGAACCGACGAATCTTTCTATTCTTTCAAACCTGGGGTCTTGAAATGTACACACATCCTCTTCTAACTAAACTGAATCAGAAAAACAAAGTGTTTTGAATCATTCATAGAATTGAGGACGAAGTGTATTCTTGGAGGATTTAATGTTCTCAAAATCCGCTCGATCATTGTTTTGGTATCTGTATACCTGTAATGAGAATGAATTTATTTATGGCATTTAGATTGTATTGCTGTGTCCCAGCGTAGGATTACTGCGTCTACATAAGGATCTATAATTGTATTTTGAACGTTGTCATGTAATGAAAATTATTTATGGATTTCCAAAATGAGGTTTTTGATTGAGAATTAGTCTCGAAAATTAGCTCCGCTTTGTATGATCGGTATTAATTTTCTCGATAATTTGGAACAATGAGCGATAATGAATGATACTGCTAGTCTACTTGGATGATTTTTTTATGCAATTTTTTTAACGAAAATTGTTTTGGGGTTTGAGGATGCATTAAATTGAATTTGTATTTTAGTATATCCTGAAACATACTAACTATATTTATCTTAAAATGATAAGGAAATGCCAGGCGGCAAATTTTCAAAGTGCCTGTTATGGTTTATTACATCTCTTGTCGTTAGACACTTCTATCTTTTGAGCGATTTCTTGTGTACCTCCAATTTCTTTTATTACAAGGTCAAAAGGATTATTGAACGCATTACGACCCTAGGACCGGATCATAAAATACCATTTGGTACCTATTTTGCTCACTCTCAATTGAGCGGTAGTTTTTCTATAGAATTTAACATGTACTTGGGTAAATATCTTATTTTCTCCTTTCACAGTGTTTATGCTGCCATAATGACAGCCCTAAGAACTGGAGAACTAGTATCGGCAACAGCCGAAAATACTGCACGCTTTGTGGAAACCATCAACAACTTATTTGATGCTTTGAATAGCACACGGTTTCATTCAACAAAACCTTGTAATCGTGCACTTAGTGATAGAAATCCGGAAGTTATAACAGCCATTAATAATGGTTATGAATTAATTGAAAACTTGTATAAAGTTGGCAAAAATAACAAATTAACGAGGCCTGATAGTTTTGATGGTTTTCTATTAACTATAAATGCCGTGAAGCAATTTGCATTTGATCAAAGAAATGAGGGATTCAACTATTTATTCACGGGAAGGCTTATTCAAGATCCTCTCGAGAATCAATTTTCTGTGTATCGTCAGAGAGGGGGATATAACAGAAATCCCACAGTAAGTAAGGCAGATGACGATGAAAATATTTTAGTGGCAGATAACAACGAACCTTTTTCCTTATTGAATCTCGATGAAAACTCGTCTTCATCAGAATCGGACGATTCGGATTCTTCAAGTAGTCCAAGTAGTACTCCTGCCATCGAATTTCGAGATGGAGTGACATTGGAAAAATGTTCTGTAGTTTATTTAGCAGGTTATTTGGTCAAAAAATGTTGGGAGCGTTTCGGGTGTGAAGATTGAAAAATCACTTTGGAGGCTCCTAAAAATCTTGAAAATGAAGATGAGCTCTTGATCTTTTTCAAAAATTACGGTTTAAATTTTGAATGTGGATTAAAAGGACCTACATCTTTGCTGGAGAAATTCACAACAATAGTTTTGGATTGTTTCAGCAAAGATATAGGGAAAAGTTGCAATGATAAAGTCATGTGTAATTTGAAAAAAAAAGTGTTAAATGCATTAAAAATTTTCTGCCCGAATGGTTCGCAACGAATATCATCTGCTCGGAACATAGAAGATATATTTTAGATTTGTTGTTAAGAACTGCAATATATAAATATTGCAAAAATATTTCCAGCCTACTTAAATCTCGGCAATCATCGAAAAATGTGAAACTGTCAATTGTTCAACATTATTGAATATACAAAAGGCCAATTTTTAATCATTCAAAATAATAATAATAATAATAATCAATTAAGTCCCATTTTTAGAAAATAGGACTTTATTGATTTAAATTCGTTACAAATGAACAGAAAAGCAAAACAACTTATAACTTAATATTGTACGAACAGAAGGAAAGTCCAAATAACCTTCAAAATATAAAGATAAAATAGAATATTTTTCTAATGTCACTTCGGTTCGAGCTATTCGATTGTGGGACTACTAAAAATAAATAAATAATTCTCTTTATTCCACAATAATTCAAATCATAATGAAATGGCGTCATCAAAATTGAGGCTTTCATTGAGTTTCAACATATCATAAACGGAATTGTTGTCATACTACCAAAATATTTTCATTAACATATGGCTGACTACCTTGCAGGTAGACTCTGTTGCGGATGTAATTTGTAACAATGCTAATTTTGAATGCTTATTGTGGGATTTCCATTCTCTGTATTGTATTGGGATTTGATTCTTGAGTCGATCTTGAATAAGCCTTTCTGTCAATGAATTTTTGAGCCCACATTTTTTATCCGTTGCAAGTTGCTACACGGTTTTTATATATAGTGACAAGGAAACCATCAAATATATGGGTCTCGGTACCTAATTTGTTATTTTTGCCAACTTCAAAGATATAATTGCCAATTAATTCATAATGATTATTGATGGTTGCAAGAGCATTCGCTCAGTATCTTCATGATTACAAGGTTTTATTGACTGAAACTGTGTGCTTTTCAAAGCATCAAATTCATTATCACCAGGGCAGCACTGAGACTCAATAACCCTCATCAATATCGTATAGTGTCTTATATCGGAAAAGCTTTATTCCCATAGAAAATTATTTTGTAAAGAATTGGTGCGGGTTGAATTCAAATAATAGAGAGTATCGAAAAAATACATCATATTGTTTCCTTCCAAGAACAAAAAAAAAATTAGAAACTTTTGATTTCTAATTCAGTAAAATTTGAGGAAATCTCTCTAAATTTTTATTGAATTAGAAATCGAAAGCTTCTGACCTGGTCGTAGCTAAATTCTTTAATGTATTTCTGACATCTAAATTCACCTTGATACTCACTTGTTACCATTTACTTGAATATTGAAGGGATTGAGGCAATAGGTCCTTTCTCAAATGCTGGATAAATAACAGATTTAGAACAAGATCTTGTAGAACTGATGTTAACCAGAGAGCTAAGAGTTTTAATTAAACAAGGATAACAACGATTCTGATTTAAAAAATCATTATCAGTTCTTTCTTCGTTAATGGTTGAGCTTGGATTTAATAAAGTAGCTTATTTACTTTATAAAAAAAACTGCACAGCACTAAGAGTGGCTATTTGCTTAGTATGTATAGAAGAACTAAAATTCCATCTGTCTCTACCAACTCTTGAACTTTTCTTTATAAAATTTCTTTTATTTGATATTAAAACTGAATTTTCCAATTTTCAAGTTTTTTCCTTCATTTTTACCAAAAAAGATGTATTACTAGGAAACCTCTAATATTTCAAGCTCCTGAGCTATATGAAAAATCCATTGATATGTTCAATCCACAAACTATAACCCGAAAATATTCATTTCAATTTTAAATATAAGGTAAATATAAAAATAAAACATGATTTTATTTATTTTCAACATCATTGAGATATTTCAATATAATTTGGTTGTTGAAGGTAAACTTTTCTTCAAATATTCATAAAAACATAGGCTGATTTTTCGGTCAGAAAATATTATTACAGTCGAATAATAAAATAAATAACTCTAAGAATCGTAAAAGGTTGGGAAAAAATGATCGAAACCAACTGTCAAATGCTAAATATAGCTTTTGAGAAATTTCATTGGAACTTACGACATTAGGAAATCAATGTTGATAGAAACTTTACCTATTCTCACTCAATCTATAATAAAACAATATCAATCGAATATTCTTCAAATATATTCAATTGCAATATCGATATCCCGGAAAATGGAGTTTATTCCATTCATCAATCCTGAAAAAACCTAGAGATATTTCATGACGACTGGAACTGATTAGTGATTTCATGATAACTTGTAGCATTGTACTCGTTTATCACAAATACACGCCACTGGCGTAAATTCTTATTGTAGAGCAGAAAAAATATCAAAATATAGAAATCTTCTGACCACTCTATTTCAAATGTTTTAGTTCTTCAAAATAACACCAATTCTTTCAGAGGGCTCCACTTTACGGACCAATTTTTTGACAGTAAAATTCGAGGCTTAACGTGAGTGCAACTAGATGGCGCTCAACATCAACAAAATCGAAAAAAGCACTACACTGGCTTACTATCCTTTCCTTATACTATGGTACTAGTACATGAATATATTTAATAAGAAGTCGTATTTTGGTCTTCTTGTTCAGGTCGTGAATCGTGAAAAGTTTTTTCATTTTAATGAAAGCTGCTCTTGCCTTTTCAATCCTACAGCGGATTTCCCTTGAATGATCCCATGCCGAGGTACGAAATTGTTTCGACTCTCTACCATTCTGTTGTCGATGTAAAGTTGATGAACGGAACGCGCAGAAGAAATAATTATATATCTTATCGCCGCCTACCGTCATCGATTCTGTGAAAATATTTTATGGAATAATTTATATATGCCCATTTCTTAATTTGTTCAAATTGATAAAATAAGGTGGCAATAAAATTTGGATAAGAAATGTTCCTCCTAGAGCACTACTAACTAAATGCTTATAAACTTGAATAGACAACACTTTAGTTTGTCCTCGGAATATTTATATATTTTGTGATCGTATGGTCACAGCAATTCCAAGTAAAAAAAAATTAATAAATAATATTTATAGTTGGGTGAATGAAAATGTTAGCTGTTTACCCTTAACGGTGAATTCCAAAAGAATTATCTCGTCATTGTAATTTGGTTGCCCATCTCACGGACAGGTTTAGCCTTTGTGGGAATTTTGTTTGCTTTCGGATTGTATGATATTTGTGTAATGGAAAAAACGAAGAAACGTTAACTTTGTGGTCCTGAAAAGGACCGATAGCAATATTTCGATGGTGAAATTTAACCTCCGAAACCGTACAACGTACGACCTTGGCGTTTCAAAGCATATACGACGTCCATTGCTGTTACAGTCTTCCTTTTTGCGTGTTCGGTGTAAGTTACAGCGTCTCTAATAACGTTTTCTAGGAATACCTTAAGTACACCTCTAGTTTCTTCGTAAATCAAACCAGAGATACGTTTCACCCCTCCGCGGCGGGCCAATCTTCTGATAGCGGGCTTCGTGATTCCTTGGATATTGTCTCGTAGAACTTTCCTGTGACGCTTAGCGCCACCTTTTCCCAAACCCTTACCACCTTTGCCTCTGCCAGTCATTTTTCCGTTAACGATTACAATAACAAGAATTAACTAAAGGTTTTACCGTAAAATACGGCTTTTATACCATCACAGTTTTCCCCACCACTAGATCTACACGACCAACCAATGATATTGCGAGAATGTGCAGTGGAACCGCCTACCTATTCCGCTATAAATAGATGAATCTAAGATTTACCTCAACTAGTTTATACCCATACTCGAGATGGCCCGTACGAAGCAAACGGCAAGAAAATCCACTGGCGGAAAGGCACCGCGTAAGCAACTTGCCACAAAAGCGGCACGTAAAAGTGCACCCGCTACGGGTGGCGTAAAAAAACCTCATCGTTACCGTCCAGGTACCGTAGCTCTTCGTGAGATCCGTCGTTATCAGAAAAGTACCGAGCTGTTGATTCGCAAACTTCCTTTCCAAAGGTTAGTGCGCGAAATTGCCCAAGACTTCAAGACCGATCTCCGTTTCCAGAGCTCCGCCGTGATGGCCCTTCAAGAAGCTAGCGAAGCTTATCTGGTCGGTCTATTCGAAGATACAAATTTATGTGCCATTCACGCCAAGAGAGTAACCATTATGCCGAAGGACATTCAACTTGCTCGACGTATCCGTGGCGAACGTGCTTAAGCATCTTTTTCACAAAGTTTAAAATCGGTTCTTTTCAGAACCACAACTTTTTTTTTACATTTATACAATTGATTGATTTCTTATAAGGTATCCCAAATTAAAGATCCGATATCAATAGTGCAATATAACCTTACTTAATTTCTTCCAACAAAATGCGTTACGAATTTCAATTTTGATTATGGATATCAGTCTTTTGATATCCTCTATATCTTGGCGCAATAGCTTATTTTAAGCTGGAAGCAAATTATGCCGTCTTATTTCCAATTCGATCATTCAACTGCAAAAGATTCTGATGACCAGCATTAGAGAGAAGCGATACCGTGATTTCTAGATCACGTTGTGAAACGTGAACGTTACTTTATGATATCAGTGAAATTAAAGCGTGACGTGATCACTGTTTAGGTTGCTTGTTAATAATATTTGTATGAATCACCCAAACCTGGGTTCGATTATATTTGCAACTCGAATTGGTCACTCATTCAAAGCAAAATTGTTATGAAAACATCCATTTTTCTTACATATTCAACTCTTTTCCTTATTTCAGATTTAGTTAGGAACGTAACAGAAGGATATCGACTTTTCAAATGTTTCCTCAAATTTGAAGAGGTGATTTTGAAAGATAATTTCAACTTGCATAAATTACAAGTAGCATAATTTACATCAACTTTTGTGAAGAAAGCCCAAAGATTGCTGGTCTTTCGCCTGTTATTATTCTTTCGCCTATTATTATTATGTCGCTGACGTGTTTTCGTTTATTTTTTATAATACAGAGTACCATTTATTGCTTCGGTCGACAACTTCAATATAGAAAGAATTTCTTTGGGGTTGTTTATCAAAGATAAGCATAAAATTAGAATTTTATTGCCACCACCAATTATGCAGTAATGCAGTAGTTATTAGTTTGCAGCAAGTATTTATTGTTTAACTAGTTCTACAAAAATACTTCCTACAGCATGCAAAGTTGCCTACGATGCTGGGATTGTCATAAAAATATGCAATTATGTTAGTCGAAAAAGGTTCCGAAGCAATAAAAACATCAGGCTGCCTTCATAATTTACGATTGCAACGGACGATGATATGCCCTGAAAAGATCTGTGAAATGTTCAAACTGTGATCCCGTCACGCTCTGTATTCGTTTTTCGGAACCGTGACTACCTGTGACATTCTGATCTCAGTGATTAAATCACAGTTCGTGAAATATCGCTCTTCTCTAATCAGCATTCCACCGACTGTTTCATAACATTTTGAAGAGGATAATGAGCATACAAGTTGTAAATAACATCCCATCACCAGTAAGGGTTAATGTACAACAATCTAGCTTGCGACATGTTTGGAATACCATAGACGATGAGATGGCGGTAGTTTTTGCAGACACTCGCCATTGCTAGAGTCCATCGAACTCTGTGCTAAGCTTTAATTCTTCGGGTTTGATGAAATGTCCATCAGTTGATTATTCAGGTGATGCGTCAGCAGTGTTGTGAAAGGCAGTGCTATGGTTCCTAAATGGTTTTGTCGGAGATGACCCGGGACCAACTTCTATTTTCTTTTGAAGTTTGTAGGTTCGGGTATATACCCGAACTTAAATAGGTGGAGTCAATTTAGGTGGTACGATCTCAAATAAAAAGTTTACACTGAGAAGCCAATTTTTTAGTCACAAAGTGAGAGTCAGTAGAGAGTCAGAGTAGTGAGTGAAGTAACTACAACGAGTCTAGTGAGAATAGTGAGTTTTCCAGAGAATTATCTAAGTCCTCTGGTAAGTTTTCTGTTGTGATTTTAATGTTTTAAGTGTTCTGTGTAGTAGACGTGTGATCGCCAGACAAAAGAGTAGACTAGGAGTGAAACGCTCGCAAGAGCGGGTTCTCATTAGAATCACGCTTTAAAATTAGGGATATTGTAAGGAAGTCGACGGAATTTTGTACAGCCGTGACTAGACTTAACATGGGTACTCCAGCAAACGGTGGCCCGGTGAAGCCGACAGCAAAAGAGGTCGAATCAATCCTGGATTACTTTGCTACAGACTCCGACACACTTATGATATTATTCATAAAGCTTGGAGAGAAGCTAGGTATTCCAATGGACGACGTTTCAAGGAAAAATAAACGAAAGAAAATGCAGGTAAAAACTACTGAGGAAGTGTCCATCAGTACAAAAAATAGATTCGAAAACCTGGCCGATTCTGATGATGTCATCATGGACTCTGAGGACGACAACGCCCACGCCCCCCAAGGTTCTTCCGAAAAAGATGGCGGCACTACAGCGCCATCTATGAATCAAGACGCACAAACAACCGGGAAGAAAAGGCGCAATTCGAAAATTGATTTCCCCCCCCTGAAAGAGAAAACCGAGACAATCTCTCAGGAAACTCCCAAAAAAATACGTGTTCCACCAATAAAAGTGATCAACACGGCATCGTTCCCGTCCATTGACAAGATGGCAAAGCAGACGAACGTTAAAATAACGTCAGCCAAGGAGAACTCCAAAGGTCTCCACATATACACCGCGACCCCTGATGACCACAGGAAATTGACGAAAGGACTGGAAGAACACAATCAGCAGTTCTTTACATTCCCACTCCATGAAGACAAGATCCTTAGAGTAGTAATTCGCGGAGTTCCCTCACACGACAATGAAGAGTCAATAAAATCCAAGTTGTCAGAACAAGGATTTGACGTTCTCGAGGTGACACAGATGTACCGGAAAGAACAAGGGAAAAAGATTACTTATCCTCTCTGGCTGGTAAAGCTCCCTAAAAATGATGACAGCAAAAAGATCTACAACCTAGAATTTCTGGGTTACTTCAGAGTGAAAGTCGAGACTCAGAGAACCAAACAAGGCCACAGACAGTGTCACAGGTGCCAAAATTACGGGCACACTCAGTCCACCTGTAGGCTGCAACAAAGATGCGTGAAATGCGGAGAAGACCACTTCTCAATAGAATGCCCTAAACCTAGGACCACTCCGGCTAAATGTGCCAACTGCGCATTAAGTCACCCGGCAAATTTCCGTGGCTGCAAAGCCTACCCCGGAAATAACCAACAGCCGAAAAAAACAGAAGAAAGAAGGTTTTTCAATTCAAGAAAAACCACTGAAGGAGTTTCCTATCGCTCTGTCGTGTTGAATGGAGTCAACACACCCAAACCAACTACGCCAAAACAACAAAAAGAGCCACAATTAACAGAAATGCTGTCACAAGTGACACTACTTCTTACCCAGATTGCGAGTCGTCTTCAAAATTAGGAGACCAAATTGCCTAAAAGTGCTAGCCTGGAATGCCAACTCCTTGCTTAATAAAAATCTGGAACTCGGAGACTACATTTCCGAAGAAAAATTCGACGTCGTGCTTATCAGCGAAACTTTCCTCAAACCTCAGGACCACCTAGTTATCCCGAACTTCATCATCTACAGAAGTGACCGTCTAACAGGCAGAAACGGTGGCGTTGCCGTGCTTGTTAACAAATCCATCGAGCACGTTCGGACGAGTAACTTCAACACGGTTAACCTAGAGAATGCTGCCGTTAACATCACCATGGCCGACAACAGGACTTTAACAGTCGTTGCAGTGTACAACTCCCCATGTAAAGCCCTACTGCCTGATGACCTGGACCAAATTCTTGCTACTCCGAACGAAGTAATTCTAGGAGGTGATCTGAACGCTAAGAGTACAGCATGGAACAGCCGGCTTAACACCCCGAGAGGATGAACGCTTTCTTCAAACGCATTGAAGAACAACTACACTGTAGTTGGACCCGACCAGCCAACCTTCTTCGGCCACGGAACTCCAGACATATTGGACGTGTTCATACTTAAGAACATCCGATACAACTACAGTGTATACACTGAAACTGTTCTCACCTCAGATCACAACCCTATCATACTTCAGCTGAACGAATGGCACGATATTCCCCAACCTCGACTTGCGAACAAGTTTAGCTGGGAAATCTTCACCCGAACACTAATGGATTCCACGAGACCACACACAATGTTAAGTTTCAGTTCTGATATAGATGATGAAGTTCAAGCGGTCACTCTTGAAATTAAAAAAGCCATAGAAAAAGCTACAACTACTATACCCCAATCTGCATCAACAATCAATAAACTACCTCTTGAAATAAGGACGCTGATAAGACTGAAGAACCGTGCACGACGAACAGCTCAACGGACCCTCGACCCCAATGATAAGAGGGAAGCTAACAGACTCGGAAATAAAGTCAAGGAAGAGATCCAGAAATACAGGAACCAAAAGTGGCAAGCACTTCTAGAAGACATAAACGAAGAATGTAGTGATCACGACGCCCACTACAAACCCCTATGGCGCCTCAATAAGACCCTGAAGACCAGAGGCAATCGATCACCCCCCATCCACGGTCCGCAAGGTTTGGTCTATACGGATCAAGAAAAAGCTGATGTGTTCGCGGAGAAACTTGAACTCCAGTTTTCTCCGAATCAATCCCCTGAGGATGACGTTGCCTTCGAAGGTATGGTGGAAAGTAGAGCCAGGAGGATAATGGGAGAGGAAACCTCTGAAGCAATCCGAACCACCACCATCGAGGAGCTCAAAGATATCATCAAATGGTTAAAGAAGAAGTCATCACCTGGCGAGGACGGGATCAATAATAACCACATCAAGCATCTACCGGACAACATATTAGCTCAAATGGTTAATATAACAAACGCCATTCTCAGAGAGAAATACTTTCCAGTAACATGGAAAAACGCTACGGTTATTATGATCCCGAAGAAAGGTGATAACCCTCTATTTCCCCAGAGCCATCGACCAATAAGCCTATTGTGCACACTAGGCAAACTAGTCGAAAAAGTCATCCTCATAAGGCTCCAAGAAGAACTGGACGAGAACAACATTATCCCCCCAGAACAATACGGGTTCAGGGCTGGTCACTCAACTGAACTTCAGGCTCTTAGGTTAACGGAAAACTTAATCCTGAACATCAACAGGAAGCACTACAACACGGCCGCATTTTTCGATGTCTCAAAGGCATTCGATAAAATGTGGCACGAAGGACTAACATTCAAGATGAACCAGTTGGGCATTAACAAATCAATAGTCAAATTAATTGGGAACTACCTCAAACACAGAACATTTCAAGTCAGGATAGGATCTTGCTTATCATCACGAACCCACATCACAGCTGGAGTACCCCAAGGAGGAGTGGTTTCTCCAAAACTGTATAACATCTACACGGCAGACATTCCCACGGATCTCGCCAACGACACCAAAGTGTTCACCTTCGCGGACGACACCGGAGTACTAGCACATTCCAGGAATGTCAACCTCGGAGTGCGCTATTTACAACGAGCCACTGACACCATCCTTGAATGGATGGCCAAGTGGAAGATTAAAGTTAATGCTGAAAAGACACAAGCGATAGTCTTCAGCAGGAAAGCAACACTTCCCACCGAAGAAATCGAGGTGAATGGCGAGAGCATTCCGTGGAAAAACCAAGTTAAATACTTAGGGGTTACATTTGACAGGAAGTTAACTTGGAAAGACCACATCAACCAAGTTAAGGAAAAAGTGATCACAAGGAAATGTCAAATGTACCCCCTACTAGCTCGCTCCAGTAAACTCAGCCTAAGCAACAAACTTAGGCTATATAAATCAACAATTCTCCCAGTGATGTTATACAGCTCCACGGTTTGGGGACAAACCGCAAAGACCCACCTCAATACCCTAGAGGTGATGCAGAGCAAGA